>NW_011888807.1:2028284-2030191 GCF_000151845.1 Pteropus vampyrus
ATGAATAGGGGCATCAGGGCTCTTATCTAATGAGCCCCCGAGAGCCCAAGGTAACTTTGCAAGTAGGGGGCAAACCTGTGAACTTTTTAGCTGATACTGGTGCAACTTACTCAGTTTTAACAGAAACTGCTGGTCTGTTATCCAAAGAAAAGACTGTAATTCAAAGAGCCACTGGGAAAGGGAAGGCATACCTGTGGACACAGGCAAGAATTACTGACTTGGGAAAGGGAATCATCACGCATTCGTTTTTAGTTATGCCTGAATGTCCCTTTCCTTTGCTCGGAAGAGATTTGCTCCAGAAATTAAAAGCCACTATTTAAGCGACCAGTGGCATATCTCTCAAAGAGACTAGATCCGGTGGCTGGAGGAAGGCCTAGTTGCCTGAGAGCACTAGCTGCTACTGCTATATTGACCAAAGAAGATTTAAAATTGACCTTGGGCCAAAATATTGAAATTGTGGCTCCACATGCAGTTGAAGCCATGCTGCGCAGCCCTCTTGAAAGATGGATTTCCAACGCCCGGATTACTCAGTACCAGATACTGTTGCTTAACCTCCTACAGACCCAGTTTTTGAAAACTGCAGCCCTGAACCCCGCCACGCTGCTCCCAGATGATGACTTGCAGGCTCCATTGCATCACTGTGTTCAGCACCTTGAGCAGGTAACTGGACTATGGCCAGACTTGAAGGATGAGCCGTGGCCTAATCTGGATGAGGTATTATTTACCGATGGAAGAAGTTTTGTATCCGACGGAGTAAGGTATGCCAGGGCAGCCGTAGTAACAGTCAGGGATGTGATATGGACACAAGCCCTAAGCCATGGGACATCGGCACAGAGGGCTGAACTTATAGCTTTAACACAAGCTTTATGGTGGGGAAAGAATAAGACTGTAAACATCTATACTGATAGTAGATATGCCTTTGCTACTGCCCATGTACATGGAGCTTATATAAGGAAAGAGGCCTGTTGACATCAGGAGGGAAAGAAATTAAGAACAAAGAAGAAATTCTGGCGCTCTTAGAAGCTATCTGGCTGCCTAAGAAAGTAGCTATTATCCATTGCCCTGGCCATCAGAAAGGAGAGAGTGCGGTAGAAAGAGGGAACCGCCTGGCAGATAAAGTAGCTGAAGAAGTAGCCAGAAAACCAGTGGGGATTGACGTCATGATTGGCCCCCTGCTTGTACCTCCCTTAGTCCAGGATCCAGAATATAGTCCCCAGGATTTAGAACTAGGGAAGCAACTCCATGGAAAATTTGAACATGGATGGCTCTGGATTCCAGACAGAAGACCGATCCTCCCTGCTGCTCTTGGCAGCTCTCTGATCAGCCAAATGCATAACGCTACCCACCTCGAGGGAACTAAGCTGATTGAATTATTAAAAAGAGACTATTATATTCCCGGACTAAATTCCAAAGTTCGGGATGTGAGTGCGAGATGCCCAATATGCGCACAGGTCAATCATTGCCCTGCACAAACAGGAAGTATTGGGACTTGACTGAGAGGACAGGCTCCTGGAGAACATTGGGAGGTGGACTTTACAGAAGTTGCCCCTGGCACTTTCGGATTTAAGTATCTTCTGGTTTTTATTGACACCTATTCTGGTTGGACTGAAGCCTTCCCCACCAAGAAAGAAATTGCACAAGTAGTAGCCAAGAAATTAGTATCAGACATAATACCCCGATTTGGCCTGCCCTTATCATTGGGGTCTGACAATGGCCCTGCATTTATTGCCCAAACCAGCCAAATATTAGCTAAAGTACTAGGGATTAATTGGAAATTACATTGTAGTTCTAGGCCCCAAAGTTCGGGGCAGGTAGAAAGGATGAACTGGACATTAAAAGAAACCTTAACTAAATTTAAGTTAGAAACTGGGGAGAATTGGGTGAGCCTTCTTCCTTTTGCTCTTTTG
>NW_011888807.1:2030241-2030848 GCF_000151845.1 Pteropus vampyrus
AACTAAATTTAAGTTAGAAACTGGGGAGAATTGGGTGAGCCTTCTTCCTTTTGCTCTTTTGCGAGCCCGTTGTACTCCATACATCTCAGGAATAAGCCCTTATGAAATAATGTGTGGGCGTCCACCCCCTTTACTGCCCAAACTAGGAAGTAGAAAAGAAATAGAAGTACGTAATCTGTCCTTGCTTAAGTCTTTGCAGGCTTTACAATTAGCCCGAAAGATGTAAATCATCTGGTGTCGGCCACCAGAGAAGATAAGAACTTATCTTTCCAACCCCACTCTTATCAACCAGGTAACTGGGTCTGGATAAAGAAAGTGCAACCTGCTACTCTTGAGCCTCGATGCGAAGGCCCCGTTCCTGTCATCTTGACCACACCAACAGCAGTTAAGGTCACTGGACAACGGCATTGGATCCATCACACCCGACTCAAAGTGGCCCAGCCTCCGGATCCTGACCAGAGATGGAAAGCAACGCTCACTGGAGATCTCCTCAAATTAAAACTTTCACAGGTTTAATATTTTTACTTGCAGCTTGTGTAGCTGCCAATCCTCATCAACCCACATTGGTTAAATAGGACTAAAAACTACTATAAGGTCAGTCATGGTA
>NW_011888807.1:2031953-2042003 GCF_000151845.1 Pteropus vampyrus
CAGTCATCTATCAAAGGGCACTTTGATTGTTTTCGTGTCTTGGCCACTGTGAATAATGCTTCTATGAACATTGGGGTGTATATAACTTTGTAGATGAATGTTTTCAAATTCAGGGGGTAAATACTCAGAAGAGGAATTTCTGGGTCATATGATAATTCTATTCTTAATTTTTTGAGGAAAATTTATCTGTTTTCCAGAGTTGCTGCACTAATTTTTATTCCTACCAGCAGTATATGAGGATTTTTCTCCTCCACAATTCCTCCAATACTTACTATTACTTGTCCTGTTGATGATAGCCATTCTAACGGGTGTGACATGGTATCTCATTATGGTTTTGATTTGTATTTTCCTAATAGCTGGTGAAGTTGAATATCTTTTCATATGTTTGTTGGCCATTTGTATGTCTTCTTGGGAGAAGGGTCTGTTCAAATTCTCTGCCCATTTTTTAATTGGATCGTTTGTTTGTTCTTTGTTGTTGCTATTGAGTTGTATGAGTTCTTTGTGTATTTTGGATATTACGCCTTATCAGAGGCATTGTTTGCAAATATGGATGATTGCCTCTTCGTCTTGATAGTTTCTTTTGCTGTGCAGAAGTTTTTTAGTTTAATATAGTCCAATTCTTTTATTTTTGCTTTTACTTCCTTTGTCTTTAAGGTTAAATTCATAAAATCCTTTCTAAATTCAACATTTCTGAGTTTAGTACCCATTTTTCCTTCTATGCAGTTTATTGTTTCAGGTCTTATATTCAGGTATTTGATTCATTTTGAGTTAATTTTGATATATGGTAACAGATAACATTCTAGTTTTATTCTTTTGCATGTCTTTCCAATTTTCCCAGCACCATTTATTTAAGAGGCTTTTCTTTCTTCATTGTATGTTTTTGGCTCCTTTGTTGACAACTATTTGCCCATATATACAGATTTTTTTTGTGGACTCCCAATTCTGTTCCATTGGTCTGTGTGTCTTTTTTTCTTCCAGTACTATGCTATTTTGATTATTATCACTTTGTCGTATAATTTGAAATAAGGCAGAGTGAAACTTCCAGCCTTGTTTGTTTTTCTCAGGATTGCTTAGGCTGTTTGGGGTCTTTTGTGCCTCCATACAAATCTGATGATTTTTTGTTCTATTTCTTTAAAAAATGCCAATGGGATTTTGATGGGGATTGCATTAAATCTGTATGTTGCTTTGGGTAATAAGGTCATTTTAACTACATGAATTCTTCCAATTCATGAACACAAATATCTTTCCAATTCTTTATGTATTCTTCAATTTCTTTTACTAATGTCTTATATTTTTCATTGTATAGGTCCTTCACATGCTTTATTAGGTTTATTCCTATGTATTTTATTTTATTTTTTATTACAATTGCAAATAAATATATTTTTTTTTTTTTGAAAATTCATTATTAATGTATAGGAATACTATAGGTTTTTGTATGCTGATTTTGTATTCTAAAACTTTATTGTATTTGTTTATTGCTTCTAATAGTTTTTGTTTGTTTGTTTATTTGTGGAGTCTTTGGATTGTCTATATAGAGAGTCACGTCATTGGCAAAAAGTGAAAATTTGACCTCTTCATTCCCAATTAGGATATCTTTTTATTTCTTTCTCTTGCCTGATTGCTCTAGCTAGAACTTTCAACACTATGTTGCTTTATGGCAAAAAGAAATTTTTCTTTATTCCCTGGGGAGGCATGTGTCTCTTCTGTGACCAGGTCACCTCAGTCCCAGAGCTCCACCTCTCTGGGTGAATGTGAAGGATGATGGGGATCTGAACCTCAAGAGCCTCTAAAGTCCCAGTACTACCCTAATACCCAGATGCAGTGCAGGGGCCCGCCAGTAGCTCTGGGGGCAGGTGCTAGCAGGCAGCCGGGCTGCATTATTCAGCTTTCTCCCTTGCAGTGGTGGTTGCTAAAACACAGCTGTTGCCCCTCAATATTCCATCTCTGTCCTGTTCTCTGCCCTTTTTGCTGGGCTCTGCCGTGTGAAATATGCTGATCACTCAGGCAGGAATGCTAGGGGCCACGGAGAGTGCAAACAGACATCTAATTCTCCCGTCTTCCATGTCTGCTGGGAGCTCAATGTTCTGGGTTCCATCAGCGGCACTCATCGTTCCTCTTACTTTTCTCCTACCTCACTTGCCCGAATTGCCCACCTTCAGATGCTCTGATGTATAGATCTCTCAAATGTGTTTGTGTACTAGGCTGGGTTTTTCTGTTAGATTGTAGCTGTTCACTTTGCTAAAATTTCAAGGGGAGTGATCAAGGAGGATCTCTCAGGCTGCCATGCTTCTGTCACTTTACCTTTGGTGTTTTAATTACCACAATCAAGGAGAATTGTTATCACAATTTAAGAATTAAGTTTAATACATTTAGTTACTTTTAACTATTATATATGTATGCATATATATACATATATACATATATAATAAATCATATATATACAATACATATAGTGTGTGTATGTGTGTATATATATATTCACATCAAATCATGTTTTTTCTTATCCTTAAAAAAACTTATGATTGGCTCTAATGAGAATAGATAAGAGAATATTTCCATTCTGGTCTTATTTGAACTCCTTTTATTGTTTCAAAACTGTAATTTTTTTTTTCTTTTTTGTCTCATCTTCCTTGCCTTGTGCTGATCTATGCTGTAATATTACTCCTGTGGAAGCGAAAAATATATACAATAATAAAAATATTAAATATTTTTCCAACTCTAGTGTTTCCAGAGGAATTTCACTTGTGTAGTTCAGATCACCAAGCCATTTTTATATGACCTGGGAGTCTGGTATATAATGGTACAGTGATGAAAAGAGAAAAGTAAGTATTAATAACGATAGTAGAATAATTGTTATATAATTAGATTAGAAGTCTTTGCTCCCATTCTGGACTGATAAACAACGACCTTTCATAGAGCCATCAAAACTGAGATCTTTGAGTAAACTGCCATTGCAATCCTGACAGACAGGTTCGTCTAGAGAGATATAAAAACCAAGTTCAATTTAGCTAGAACATAAGCTGCTGGAGCTATAAACTGAATAATCAAAATTACTCATAATTTTGATGAATTGCTGGAAACTGAGTTTAAATTAGCATGAGAAGAAGAAATTCTCAGGCGATTCAAGCATAGGTGTTTCCCAACACTTTAGCTTTCTCTCAGGAATCCCATCAGATACTTAGAACAACTAAGCTGCAGAACAGGAAGTAAGAATAAGCTTTATCGAACAATCCCACAGACTTCACCATAACAAAGGGCTACTCTCAAGAGCAAAAGATTTAGCCAGCATATTCTAAAATTTTCTCTTGGGAGTGGAAAAGGTCTTCAAACACCAGCCTCCTCCAGTTTTCTGCCTTACTGAAGTTGGGAGTGGGCACAGTGTACAAGGATCAAGACTTCACATGACTTCAGAGAAATAGAATGCGGATACAGTAGCCAGACAATGAAGTAGATAACAAGAGGAAGAAGCTATAAAGAAACATTTGTGAAGAATAGTGCTCTCAGCCACAGGTGGAAACAAATCTCAAGATTTATTCAAAAGTTTATTAATTTTTTCCTCCCCTTTAAAGTACCACCACAACACAGAGAAGGCTAAAACATAATAACAATATATAAATTAAGGGTAGATTATAGCTGAAGACACTCTCTCTGTGAAATACATCAGGAAATCAATATGGGAGACAAACATAAAAATAATACAGGAATTTGGAGTATCCGATGCTGTCAAAGAAAAATTGCACCTCAAGGCATTAAATAGGCCAAAAAACAAAATAAACAAACAAACAAAAAATAAGACGATTGCAATAGAAGAGAGAGATTAAACTCATCATTATTGAAACAAAAGCCAGGAAATTTTTTAAGCTCTGAAATGAGCTAGTGAAAAAGTAGTGGAAGATTTTATTTATTTTGGGAATTATAAAGTAAGCAGAGCAGGTTCATCATTTAAAAAATCAATGCAATTCATCATATTGCATCAAAAGAAACAGAATTAGCAAAATCTAATGCTTATTCATGATTTAAAAAATCTCACCAAATATGACTAGAAGGAGAGTTCCTCAACTTGATAAAGAATATCTACAAAAAACCTACAGCTAAGTTTATATGTAAGACTGTTATAGAATAGAAGGAATTTGTTCACCTGGCACTGGAAGAGCCAAATGCTAAACACTGAGAATTGCAGTGGAGATATACAGTGGCTATTATATTGATGAATGAGCCACCCAGAGAATGGGAAGCTAATGCTCAAAAGCGCGAACTCCCCAATGACAAGTAGGTTACAGATAATATAGGGCAAAATCACAAGACACCGTGGGCTAGGGATTCGGAGTCATGTTGGGAGCTGATTGATCAGAGGTGAGGTAAGGGTAATGAATCATTTCTTTAGGCCTTAAGGACAGTTCTGAGGTCTTTCCTGGAGACCCTCTGTTCCATTCATTTGGAAAGTAGCCAACGGGTCGTTCCACCTTAGGACTTAGGAACTGAAACATGACTTAGGTCAAGAGGCTATCTTTAGCTTGCCAGAGGTTTGAACTGTGTGACCATAAGTCAGGTCTGGGCTACTGTCTTCTGCTGCCTCTGGAGTTGCTGATTATCTGGTGAGAAAGGCTAGGTTTCTAAGGTGGAAAGAAAGAGAGAGAGGGAGGGAGGTAGAGAGAAAAGGAAATGATTTATTGAACTGAGTTTAAAACTAAATTTAATCAAAGTCAGAAGGACTTTTGGTTTTAATTCTAGACATTTTACTCTATTATAAAGAAAAAAAGAAAAGCCAAAGATCTCCTATCTCACAGCAGCAATTAAACATCAAAGTGAAATGCTTAGCTAGTGCAATAAGACAGGAAATAAATAAAATGTATACAAATTTTAAATGAAGGAATAAAACTGCATTCTTTTCAGATGATCTGATTATCAATGTAGTAAAGGTCAAATAAGCTAAATAATAAACACAAATAAAAGTTCTGCAACTACTAAACAACTAACTAAGGCAAGATTATAGGATATAAGGTCAATATGCACAAGTCAGTCTCCTACATACCATCAATGAACAATTTGAATTTAAAATTAAAAACAGTTCTATTTAAAGTGGCACCAGAAGAATAATATATTTAGATATAAATCTAACTAATGTATATAGGAAAGTGGAAAACATTTGAAGTGGAAAACTTTAAAACTGATCAAAGAAATTAAAGATTTAAATTAACTAAAAGATATTCTGTGTTAATGTATTGAAAAGCTCAATATCATTGAGTTAATTCTTCTCAATTTGGATTTAATGAAATAAAAATTCCTGACAAATTATTTCACAAATATTGATTTTTTTCCCCTAAAATTTATATAAAAATCAAGGAGCTAGAACAGCAGAGAGAATATTAAAGAAGAAAATCAAAGTTGAAAATTCACACTATCGGATTTCAAGACTTACTTTAAAGATACAGTATATAGACAGCATAATATTGTTTAGACACATAAAAAATAGAACAGGATAGAAATCCTGGAAGTAGACTAACATAAACATAGTGATTAATTTTTGACAAGACATAGAAGAAAATCCATGGAGAAAGTAATTTAAAAAAATTATACTGAAAATAACACACAAAAAAAAGAGATCTTAGACACAACCCTACTCATTTCACAAAATTTAACTTAAAGTATATCGTAGAAGACATGGTAAAATGGAAACCTATAAGCTTTTAGAAAACATAAGAAAAACTATGTTGACCTGGGTAGCTGATCGATATTTAAATAAAATATCGAAAGCAAAATTTATGAAAAAATAAATGATAAATTGAACATTATTAAAATTTAAATATTTGCTCCATGAAAACACAATTAAGACAATAAAAGGATATGCTAAAACGGAGAGATAATATTGTAAATCATATGATAAATTTACAAAATATACCTGAAACTTTTAGAAAATCAACAATATGAAACCAATTAAATGTGAGAAGATGTGAGCAGACATCTCACAAAAGAAGATATAGGCAATATCTTATTTTATTGCGTTTCTCTTTATTGCACTTTACAGATATTGGCTTTTTTAACAAATTGAAGGTTTGTGGCAATCCCATATGGAGCAAGTGCATCAGTGCCATTTTTTCCAAAAGCATTTGCTCAGTTTATGTCTCTGTGTCACATTTTGTTAATTCTTGAAATGTTTCAAATTTTTAAATGTTGATATTTATTATAGTTATCTGTGATTAGTGATCTTTGATGTTACTATTGTAACTGTTTGAGGATGTCACTATGAATGAACTTAATCAATAAATATGTGTGCTTTCGCTGCTCTACCAACTGGCTGTTCACTCATCTCTCTCCCTCTTCTAAGGACTCTTTATTTCCTGAACACAACAATATTGAAATATGGCCAATTAATAACCTTACAATGGAATCTAAGTATTCAAGTGAAAGAAAGAGTTACACGTCTCTCACTTTAAATAAGAAACTAAAAATGATTAAGCTTAGTGAGAAAAGCATATCAGAAGTCAAGATATACTGAAAGATAGGCCTCTTGCACCAAACCTGAAAGCTGAGTTGCGAATGCAAAGAAAAAGTTTTTCAAGGAAATTAAAAGTGCTGCTGTAGGGAACACAAGTATGATAAAAAGACAAAACAGCCTTAGTGCTGATATGGAGAAAGTTTTAGTAGTCTGGATAGAAGATCAAATCAGTCATAACATTTCTTTATTCCAAAGCCTAATCCAGAGCAAGGCCCTAACTCTCTTCAATTCTATGAAGGCTGAAAGAGGTGAGGAAGTGGCAAAAAAGAAGTTTGAAATTAAAAGGGGCTGGTTCATGAGATTTAAAAATAGAAGCCATCTTCAACTACTGAAATAAATAAACAAATAAATAAAGCCTATACTTGACCATAGGCAAGTCAGAAAAATTTCTAAAGATTTTTATCATTGATTGTTAACATTAAAAAACATATTCTTTAATCAAAATGCAATTAAAGTCATAATAGCCAAGTTAATTATATACCCATTACACAATCCTAAGTTTTATTATGTCCTCCTAGCAGATACAGTAGAATATGTTTTTGAAATAAATTGCAAAACTTTGTGATTTCCCATGGCATTAATTTACTATTTTTATTCCCATTGACATTTTGTAGCTTACATTTTCTCTTTTCTCCCTAATATTTCTCTTCATTATTTGAAAATAAATTGACCTTGCTTTGATCTTTTTTTAATTAACAAGGGTAAATTTCTTTTGAGAGAACGTGACAATTCAAATTATTTAGTCCATTTTTTCATACTTATTAATACCATAGTTATACATCTATTGTCCTGCTACCTGAAACATTTTTTTTCCTAATCTGTTAATTTATTGTTTTTATGCAAATTTTCCATCATGTTTCATTTCAGGAAAATGTCATCAATGATATTTAACTTTTTACTCCTTTGATAAGTATAAAAATCAATTTAACCCCCTTTAAACCATTATTAGGAAATTTTATGAACTAATCCACCCATTCTATTTGTGACTCAAGTTCTCTATTTCATTTCTACTTTTACTCAAGCAAAATAAATGATTAGTTCAATTAATAAACTGTTTTTCAGAATGACTAATAGTAGAGATATGTGCCTGAAAACACACACAGACATACAGACTCATAAACACACTTACAGAATTTGTTTTCAACTTATCTTTGGAACTGACCTTCTACTTTACCTGATACAAGTGGTAAATCTAAGTATATTGTCTTATTATATGTGTCTTTATTTTTCACATCCAGTCTTTCAAGACTTCACTTATTTAGTTACATATCCAGTATTTAAGCAAATACCTGTTTTTTCATTTCCTAGGGCTGCCATAACAAAATACCACAAATTGGATGGTTTAAAAAAATGAGTTCTGGGACTCTGAGTGTTTATTCAGGCTTTCAGTCCATTCCCACCTTTCCTAATAGTTCCTGCTTCTTCAGCAGGCCCTGTGCCTTACAAGTTGATCAGCTTTCAGCTGGCAGTTTGAACTTCTTGATAAAGAATATGCCTTAAGGTTGGCCTCTCAGCCAAATGACTGAGCTCTTGTGATAAAGCCCTTCTGATAACACCTTTTTTGTGCTTTATAAGAGAGAAGACAGATGCTAGTGCTGATGTGACTGAAGCCCAATTGAAAAATTAATTACTGAACTCAGTACTCTATCCAACCTGAGCTAGTCTCAAGAGCCATTTTTTGTTAACATATGACTTAAATGTTCCATCTCCTTCAGTCTTTATCATCCACAATTTCACTCAAAACCTACTTCTCATTATTTCTACAACACAGGAGTCTATAACTCAACTTTTCTAACAAGTTTGAAAGTCGTGAAAGTCATTGAATGGCTCTAAGTGTTCTATGGTAGCTCATAAAACACCTTATCATGTTTCTTTCCATTGTTCTATGTGTCACTTGACTCAGACTTGAAGGAGAACTGAATTGGTTATGAATATCCCTTTAAAACTTCCACCCCTCCACATATGCCTTTTAAAGCATAACATCTTCTTCTTCAGATTTCTGTTTGTTTGTTTGTTTGTTTGTTTCTACCTGTGATGAGGGGTTCAAAAAATAGACTCAAAATCAAATTTAGCCATCAATATCTGGAAAGGCTGGATCGGTATAATGACATTAAATGATTATTTACCTTTACTCACAGGGCTTTGATTCTGATAAAGTTTTATAAATAATAATAATAAAGACTTCACTCATAGTAGGCAATTCGTCAACTGTGCCTTTTTATTTTTCTCAAATTTAAGCTCTATCTTTTCTACCAGACCTCATCCACCACTTGAGAAATGAGACATCCTTGAAAGGAAGTAAAGCAGTTGGTAGTATATTGAGCTGGACTCAGGACATTTATTTCATTGTCCTTATGCCATAAAATCTAAGAGGACCATATTTATGCCATGATACTGAAGTTTTATGAGTCTGTATAACAAAGGTACATTCTGTGATTGATTTATCATATCCTAAATTGGGAAAATGAAAGCATGATGCCAAGATAAGAAAACTTAGTACAATAGAGTTATTATTTCTGAGTAACCAGAAGCAAGACACATTCTACATGGCTCTGAAAGCAATTTTATAGCATGAGGCCATGTAAAGAAAGATAAAAATAAAAGATACAAACACATGTACTTGCACATCTCTGTGTGTGTGTATTTAAATGTGCTCTTTTTTTCCAATTTAGAAGACAAAGCTCCCTGCAAAAAGATATTGTTTTGAATATTCTAAGCCCTTTGAGCTGTCATTAATGATTTTAGTTTTGGTGAGATGACAGTATGTTTGAGAACTCCTATGCAATCTTATGAAATCTCAGGCTGCCTGGATTTGAATTCTATTTCCTTTACTTACTATCAGTTTAACCATGAGGAAATGTCTCTAATTTTCCATTTTCTCATATTTAAAATGGAAATAATAAAAATGCCTTATTTATAGTGTCATTGAATTGATTCTGTAAGTAAATGAATGAAAAGAATATAACACAATGCCTGACATAATAAACGTACAATAAATTACTCATTATTTCTCTATAATAGATTCTCTCCTATTCCAACATCATAGTCAATTAAGAGTCATTTCTAGTACTGAATTTCTGTATTCGTAATAACATGTATCATCTTTGGTAGTACTAAAGTTCTGAAACACTCAACCTAAAGTGTTGTTTTACCATGGAAAAGCCATATTGTCTCCAGATAATAAGGTCCATAAAGGTTGTACCTATCTTTGGAAACCAAAGAAGTACAAAAATTAACTCCTGTAACATCTTTACATCAAAAAGAACTGATTGTAATTGCAGATAAATGAGCGTATTAGCACATTATGTGTGGCTAGGAAAAGTTATAGGTACGCAATTGCTAAACACAAATTTGATTATTACCCTGATTGTTATTTAGAAATTGGAGTACTATTAGGTTGCAGAGGTCAACTATTTATAGTCAGGAGTACTGGTTTATTGTTCAGAAGTACTTGGAATCAAACCTTACCTTGTCTATATACCAATAGAGTTATTAGTCTGAAATTCCCTTTATTGTAATAAGAACTGTATAATCCTGAGTTTGCAAAACAATTT
>NW_011888807.1:2043193-2045196 GCF_000151845.1 Pteropus vampyrus
TGCTAATTATCTCATAAGATATAAAGTAATAGAATATAACAAGCAACTTAAAAATGGATTCAACTGAAATGTTTAAAACCTTCTTCAGGCATAGTATAGAAGGTATTCCTCAATAGTACTCTTCTTCTATGTACATTGTCTCTGTGAATTTTGTTTTCTGTGAATATCCATAAGTATTATTAAAGTTATAAGAACCTGTTCAAATATTAAAATTATCCCCCCAAATATTGAGTCATATCCACAGAAGTAGAAATGATTTCTCTATCTTAATACCCTGTTTTATGTAAAATATTCTGGAAACTTTTTTTTTCAGTATAGAAGTCGCCTTCACTTAGAAATTTGTAAATATCATTTTGACAGCTGTGCTCTATGCTGCAATATTTCAATGAGATATTATATAATTAAAATATCTTGATTATTTTTCAAATATATGAAAAGCTCAAAACCTTTACTCATTATTGGAAATAATTTGAGGACTAAGGCGGAAAATTAGATACTGTGAATGGTTTTAAATTTTTTAATCTATAATTTTGATAGAATTTGTAAAATAGGTATTATCTATTTATGTACCTACCTCTAGACTATACTATATATAGATGCAAAGCATGATTCAATGCCATACCTCATTAACTCAAAGAAAACTTTTCATTTCTTGCTGCTGCCAAGGTCTGCTTATGTTTGCTTCTTTTGAGTACCTCTTATGTTTTGGAGAAGGAGTTTGCAGTTGGTTATAATCAGAGTGTAGGTCATCTACCAGTCCAAATTTCAAAGAAAGAAAAAATTACTGTTGCCAATACTGTTCATTAAATAATACTTTATTTTTATTGCAAAATTTCCTCTAATTTGTGGCTTTTCCTTGGGAGCCCTCTATGAATGTGGTATAATTGACCGGCTGAATTCAGGTATTCTTGGACCTCTGACCCTAATGTTATTTTAATAGCATGAAAAGTAACCTGGAACTCTATTTGGATTTGTGACACCTTCAGGATTATAGTAATTAAAATGGACAATTTATCTTTCTTTAAGAAGTACACAGTTTAATGTGGGAGACACATATAAATTGCTCTACAGGCACTAAAATAGGGGGAAGCATATTTTATTCTGCTTATGTGTATAGAACAGGAGGACTATTTGAACTGGTTATGATATTTGACTTTGACCATGCAGGGTAAATAAACTTTTTTTTTTTTGCCATGTTCACTTAAATTTTAGTAGATATTGCCAAACTGACATTTACAATGGCTATATCAATTTCCATGAACAGATATCAATAAACACAAATGACAGTATGAAAGGGTGGAGGGGAATATATAAAACATAAGATCACTATCCAGAATAAACTGTGAATCAATAAAAAGAAAAAAAATAATGAAAAAAGGGATAAACAGGAAATTCACAGAAGACAGGTGTTCAACTTCACTAGAATAAAAGGAGCAAGTTTGAGCAAATGTTTGAGTGTACATGGCTATTTAAATGATCAGAGGAAGGTGTGATAAAGGTTGAGACAAAAAGTGAAGATAGAATCAAAGAATGCTTTAAATAGTAAGAAACACATTTGAGGGTAACAACAATGTCTTGGAATTGAGAGAAAAGAGTGAGATGAAAAAAAAAGAAATATTTCTATGAGATAGAGATCATATTGGATCCTAAATGGGAAACAAACAAAAAAAAGAAACGTGTTTGAAAGGTGGTTTATGAGAAACTTTTAGAGACTGGTTTGAGGATTAGTACCCAGTTGAGTGAAGAAAGATAGAGCACAGTTAGAAATGAATGTATGTTGCTCAGAATGTATGTTGCTTAGTATAATAGATTGGTTTTAAGATATAAATTTGGAAGTCATCATGGAATAGAAGATATATAGTAAGTTGAACAAAATGTATTCTGAAAATGTACTTTAACAAGGTACCTGGTACCTTATGGTTTGAAATCTTTCCTTTATTTTTGCAATAAATAAATAAATAAATAAATAAATAAATAAATAAATAAATAGATAAATAAATAAA
>NW_011888807.1:2045291-2061560 GCF_000151845.1 Pteropus vampyrus
AGATAAATAAATAAATACATAGTAAAAGATGTAGATAATGTCTCCAGAGACTTCTTGGGTGCTCTAGAGTAAGCCAGAGTAAGCCAGAGTAAGTGACCAGAGCAAGCCAGATACACAGCTAGGGACAAGATTCCAGAGTCAATGAAAATCATATGGTAAAAAAAAAAAAGGGAACAGTGAGGCAGCTCTGGAATGAACAAGGTATTCACATAGTATTTCTGAGTCCACGAAGTGGTAAACATCATACTCTCCCCATGTAAAAGATTTTGTCCATTTGAGGGTTTCTAACAGTTTATTCACAGTTTATTCTGGATAGTGATCTTATGTTTTATATATTCCCCTCCACCCTTTCATACTGTTGTCTGCAAGTCCAGATCAATGTGAATGTAGAGCATTTATAATAGCTGAGCGCAAGACCAGGCCATTGGCTTCTGCAGAGACATTTCTCTGGCTATAGTATTCGTGCATGGGAGAAATTCAGTAATCTTTCCTCCCCACAGTGCCCATTTTACACCTGTGCCAGCAGAGCTGCCTATTTTAACTAACCTCAGGAGAGAGTATCTTAATGCAGTGACAGAGCAGCATGTCAGGCATTAGTAAACACTTAGATACATAACAAGCGGGAAACTTAAAAAAAAAAAAGAATTCCCCACTAGTCAGAGCAGGTGATAAGTAGTTTAATCATTGCTCTGTATAATATTATTGTGGGTGGGAGAGTGTTTATTTTTTATAGGTTGGGTTATTCTCATGTCATAATATTAATAAGTACTAGGATAGGAGATTTTTCTTTATCATGAAATTTATAGTTTATCTGGAAGTTTTCCTAGAGTACTATGTGGAATATTGTCTGTATCATTCATTAGGGATAGTCATAATACAAAAGTAACAGAAAATATTTTTTTCTTTAAGAGTTCATTTTACAACTTACAGTTTTTGATAGAAATGAGTTAACATATATGTATATATGTATATACATGAGAGAGAGACTTCTAGAAAAGATGATGTTACATTTGATAACTATTCAATAAATTTTTAATTTGAAGAAGGAGCCTGGAGATGTATTCATAGCATTTACAAAACAATTTATATATATTAAAATTCTGAAGATATTCTAGGAACATGTTATTGATTGGTTTCCCTTAACCACCAAATGACATCTTTTCTGACTGCTGTCAAAGCAATATAAAGCATCCTGAGATAGGTAGTCATATACATTGCTAGCTCAGAGACAGAAAATGATAATGTCACAGAAGATACTTTTCAAACAGAGAAAAAAATAAAATCTTTATACTTCTTATAAGACAACAGGATAAAAATGTCTTTAGAGGAATTATTATAAATGAAAGATTAAATTAAATTTATTCATCCATTGTTACTAGTGAATTTTATTTCCTAGACATTAAAATAAAAAGGTCTTTTCCACTCCTCTTATAAGCCAAACATGATAGGAATAATTTTAATAAAATACCAAGTATTATTTCTGAACAGAAAAAAAACTCTAAGTATTCTCAGGAGTTATAGCATTGAAATATTGCTACATCATCTCAGGCCATTTGTGGCAAAATACACTGGGGTTTTTGTTAAAATGTATGTCCCTGGTCTCCACTTTCTCCTATTCAATTAGAATATCTATGAGTAAAAATATAGAATGTTTTTTATGACAAGCTGGTAATATGATTCTTATACACCCGAAGACTTGAGAACTGCTGATATAAAGATAGATGGTTGTTATTATTGACTTGTTTTCCTGCTGTCTTTTTATAACACAATATAGATTGAATATAAATCTTGGAAAACCATATTCTATAAAATGCAACTATCCTAAGCATATAAGATGCTCAATTATGACACAAAAGTCACCATCAAAATAAACAAGTGAGGTGTCTTAAGAAACCGTCTAAGTGAAAGGCTGATTGAGCTAACTTTGTATGAGCTATGAGAAAGAGCAAGAATGATGAAAACAAATCTAACTGCAGTTTGCAAGTTGGACAAAAGTGCTAATGGTAGGAAAAGAGAAGGAGAAGAAATGTAGAAGTGTTGGTCAGAGTGTGTTTCTCAAAGAAAATGGGAAAAATAAAATACTTCATCAGCAAAGTTCAAGGGTAGAGACAGGAAATGTAGGAAAAATATGCATATAAGGAAATTAACAACAAAAGATGCAGAACGTGAAAAAGAGTTGATGAGAGAACTTTTATAGTATATAAGAATTAAAGGGCAATGAAACTCATGCATCATCAAATTGTCATTAATTTGGGAATAAATTAGAGAGACCTGAAAAGTAATTGACTCTAATGTTGAGTGTGGAATGTTGTAAAAGTTATATCACTACAAGAAATGTCATAGTAAGTTAGGACATAGAAAATGTGGCCTAAATTTGGGAAATATAGTAAGTGATATGATAATATTTTGCTTCAGCAACTAACAAAATGTGCATTAAACAGGATAGTTTCCTTTTTATACCAGTGAAGTCTATCCTGGGGGTTATTACCAGAAAGATGAGTTATAGAAATACTATGATTTGCAATAAATTACTTCAATAGAGAATGTCCTGGCATTTAGGGGGCAAGCAATTAATCCTCTACAGGTGAAAAGGCTATATTTTAGAAAGCAGTGACTAGGAGAATAACAGAGTCCTCAGAACTAAATTCTGGAACTTAAATGCATTTCTACCTAGCTCCTGCCTGGATCTATCCATAAATATTTGAAAAAATATATATTTTACACTAAACTCCGGTCATGAAACACTATCTAAACTAATAACTAGACATAACAAAGTTCAACAGTAGTGTTTGTAGAAGAAATAGAGCTTCAAAGACATAGGCGTTGATTATCAATTTGCATGCTTTCAGTCATGCAGTTTGTGTTGTGTGCATCTGATATAAATATAACATAATAATATTCATATCATTGTACCTATGAGTAGTAACTATACTGATTTACAGAAATTGGCATTGCATATATGAAATTAGAAATTGACTTTATTTTGAGAAAATAATGAACAGAAATTGTCAAACCTGATGTCTGTGTTATCCTACTGTTAATGAAGGTGTTTGAAGTTGGTGGCTGTATATAATTGCTAATGATAAAAAAAAAACATTTTACATCATAGTATTGTGTTATAGGCACATTATCCATCATCGAAAGATCAGTCTATTTAATCTATAGGTACTGAAAAGTATACAGAAGAAGAATTCTGAATAACATACCTGTTGGGCCTCAGTATAAAGACATCTCACTTTCCTTAAAAAGCCATTATAAAACCATAATGAAGATTTTACTTAAATTAATCTTCTAATTCTCTCCAACACAAGTATCTTGGTCTTCATAGGAATAGGAAATAATCTCAGTACATGGTTTTTCTTATAATCAAGTTAAACTATAAAAAAATAGGCATGTTCAGACACAAACAGGATTCACTATTAGGGCCATCTGATGTTTGCTGTTATATTTTGATTATTTCAGTCTGTCCCTAGAATTTCAGAAAGACATTAAAATCATTTTCTAGAGTGGGAGACTGAAAAAAATATGTATGTCTTTAAAATAAAAAATATTTAGGCTTGGGACAAAAATAAGCCCCGATACTCATTCTTGTATATTATGTGCCATTGAATTGGCTCTGGCCCATTCCAACTTACATGAAAATTTTAGATTTTAAAATCTCGGCAAATAGCCCATCATTCAACTCATTTGCTTAGACTAGGAACTTAATAGCATAAGGGGACTTCTCTTCTTGTTTAGGTAAATCTCTTAACACTTTATTATACCTGTTATGAAGATATTGTGAAAAATATCTCTAAAAACACACCGAGTAATATTTACACTTATAGTTTAATTAAATTATGTATTTCAGTAAACTTTGTATTATAAAATGTTTTTGATTAGACTTTGGAAAAGAAGTAGAAAATATTTTTCTTTTCTACAACTATTTAAACAGGGATTTTGTGCACATTTATTTCTACTTATACAACAATAAAACTACATGATACTTTGAGATACTACATGAACAGAAACAAAACACGTTACCAGAAATAAAAACCTTAAAGCATACCCTCTACAGAAATTAAGTTTATCAAGAAAATGTAAAATAATTTTATGTCTTGTTTCAAAAAGCACAAACTTCCTAACAAAGACAATAAAACCAGATTTTTTTTTCCTAGGAAAAAATGATTGCAATAAAATTAGCCTAAATCAAACAAACATCTATTCAGAAACAATATATGATTAATACAATCAACAAATCGAAAACCTGATTAAAAAAAAGTATGAAAATAAAATTTGAAAGTATAAAAAAAGATAGAAATTGATAAGTAGGTTAATATAATTTCCAAAAAGGCTGAAAACTTGTTTTTATAACAGTAATGCATGATAAATTCAATAGTGAAATTACACATTTCTCTATCATCTATCATCTATCTATCATCTATCTATCTATCATCTATCTAATCTATATTGCTGTGAATGAGATATATCATGCAAAGATACTTGACCTTTAAAAAACATTTTTTCTATGCAAAACAAAAAAAATCATCACAGGTATAAATTATTATCATTAGCATTATTTTTCTATTTACATTTATATTGTATTTACAAGAACGAGACTGAGAGCTATCAAATTTATGTAGCATGTTAACATAGCAGGAACATACTTTGTCAAAATGTATTTGATGATATGGTTTGCAGGACAATAATTTATATAAACAGCAAATGAAAAAAGTGACTTTTTTTCAGGTGAAATAATAAGAGTAGCAACTGTTTCTGTAGAAGTTATATGAATGTGTATGCATACAAACGTGTATACATATATACCTATATATCTCAATTTAGCAAAATAGACACTAAGGAGAGTGTATAAAAGAAATGATATATCAACATATAATCTCTTAAACACACTTATCTGGTTTGTGTCTTGTCCTCATACTTTCTGGTAGAATATTAAAATTATATAATACTCCTATATATTAGCATATAAGAATTGAACTAACTTCTTTTAATTCACTCTCCCTCTGTTTACCCTAGTGTTTTTCCTCAAATGCAAATATGATTAAATCATTCCTCTCATGAAAGCCATGAATGATGTTCCATTGACTTAGAATAAAATCCATAGTATTTAGCAAGGCATAGAAGGCCTTTTATGATCTGACCCTTGCATAAATCTGCTGAGCTTATTTCTTGCAACACGTATAAAATATGCATATGTATATATACATTCATATTTACAGTCTAAGAAGTATATTCTCACACTTACTCTTTACACAAATTTTCTGTATTATCCACCTAATGTATCTTTTAAACTTAAAAAGAATCATCTTGAAAGGTGAATTTTTTGGAAGTTTTGCCATTGATTATAATTTAACCGGCCTGTCTCTTTGTATTTATAGCACTGTCCAAATACTAGCATACTATTTTTTAATTAAGTTACGTTTCTCCTACCCCACAAAAATGATGTGTTATATGTCTAATTAAATATTCCAGTGCCAGAAACAGCAAAGATACGCTAAAATATGTGAACAATGTAAATTTATATTTATTGAGCATCTCATTTTCTCCTCGAAACAGCTATCCGGCTGGTTGTTATCCTTGTAATTTTACAGATGAAAAAAATACGTATTTAAGGTCACATTAATAATTGGAGTTACCGATATTTGGACCCAATTTTTGATAATCCCAAAGTTCTCTTTATATTATATCACATTGCTAAATTATGCGGCTGAATAAAATTTAGAAACTTATTTTACTCATGATGCTATTGTTTCACTGGAAAATAATCTTTCAAAGGCAACATTAAAGAGGCAACTCTTCCATAATTTTAAACTATATGTCGTTTTCAAAATCATAGTACATTTTAGGCAAGGCAAAACTATAGTTATGGTTGGAGGCAGTTAATCAAGGCTGATCCAGTTATCTATTCTTGGTTTATGATGAATTAGCTCTTTTACCATGGATATTTGAGCAAAGTTGTTTTATTCACCAATTGATGATTTATTTTGGGTGATCTACTTGTCCAATGAAGATTTATTACAGAGGATCCACTACCAAGTGTGATTAAATATGTGCAGTTGGCTTGCCCAGAGCAAAGAAAACTGAGACACAAATGCACATCTTATCTTAACCTGAAATCACTGAACCTAAGTATAAATCAAGAAAATAAGGCCATATCTTGTGAAATTATAGGTGGCCCTTTGCAATACTGTATGTTTTCATTATTTTAATATCTTGTATCATAATGGAATTGTGTAATTATTGAAATATTTTTAAATATTAGTGGACTAACATATAATTTTAAAATATAGAGCACATGATGTTCTAATATATATTAATTCCAAAATTTGTGAATGATTTCATGTTTAATTATTATGTGAATTAACTGTTCAGTATGTGAGCTGATTAATGGTTTCTATAAACATGCATTTAAGTTTAGGAAAACATTTTATTTTTATTTTATCCATTTTTTAACAGAATGATTGATTCTTGTTATTCGTCAGCTATTATTGTATATTTTCTTTTCCCAAAAAATCACACTTGTACAGCAGTCCCCCCTGAGTAGCGTGATAAAATCCTACATTGTACTGCCTGGGATGTGAATTATCTCTTTGTTCAGAGTATGCTCTTCGCATTAGTCACTTAGTATCTGTCTCAGTTATAGTGGAGTGCTTGTATTCAAGTAACTTATTTTACATAATAATGCCATATTTATATAACTTTTATTACAGTGTATTATAATTGTTCTATTTTATTATTATTTATTGTTGCTAATCTTTTCCCGTGCCTAATTTATAAATTAAACTTTATTATAGGTATGTATGTATAAGAAAAAAACATAATATATAGGGTTTGAAAGCGCCACAGTTTTAGGCATCCACTGGGGGTCTTGGAATATATCCCTCAATAGATAAGGAGAGGGAGACTACTGTATTTCCATTTTTATGTATTTTCTCTCTATTATACATATCTTCCATTTCTCCTTGTAGAATTTTATACAATTTTTAAAGAGATCATTTTCTCCCTCAAATTTTTATAATCCTTTTGTGTTCCTTTTAAAGATAGTTCTATTCTAAATATTTTTCCCTCATATAATTATTCCTTTAAAGCTAAGGTAGATCCATTGATAACTACTATAAGAGTTGATTATTAACTTACTTACTAGCAATGGTCAATGATCAGACATAGCCAGCTTGTCAAGGATGATTTCATGTGATATATGATCAAAAACTTCTAAAGAAATCAATATATATTGTCTCTATTTGTTCTCTTTGTCTATTTGATCTTTTGATCTACTGTAGGAGGATATTAACTGAGGTTAGTACAAATTCTCTTTAGAGTACTGCTGATCACTCCAGTTACTTATGTTTGCCTAACGGACTGCAATTTGATTTATGTTTTATAATTCTTCTCAAGGTTCCATGTTACGCTCATCTATCTTCAATTCCTATGTCCGTGTATGTATCTATGTTTTTTTAAGACAATTTTTTAGAGCAGTTTTAGGTCTACAACAAAATTAAGGGAAAATTAAAATTACAAAATTAAATAACAAAATTAAAATTAACAGAAACGTCCCAAATCCCCTCTGCCCTGGTATTTTATTACAATTGATGAACCTACTTTGACACATTATAATCTCATTAATTAAAATGCTAATCTCTTCTAAAGACAAACTCTACACACACTCAGAGATACTATTTTACCAGACATAGAGGTGTGACAACATACTATGTCTGGGCATCAGCTAGTCCAGTCAAGTTGTTACATAAAATTAACCATTGCAAGTGTTTTAGGAAAAACAGTACTTGATATAAATTTTGCTTCTATGTAAATGACTTGTAGTTTTCTTACCTATGAATGTGGCTGAGGAAGTGTTGGCAGGCATAATTACATTATCTTGTAATCATGAAAGGAAATGTTAAAAGGTGAAGATGGCTAAGCACAGATATAGAAAATAATCTTGGAATTTAATGATGTAACAATGTTCCTGGTTTACCCATCCTTGAAAACATACAACCTCCAGATTTCTTGTCATGTGGGATAATCTTCATCTTATTATTTGTTTAAGTGGCACTCGAGGGAATACAACTGATCCAAATGTCTGTATTTAAGGTAATAAAAAAAACAAATTATAGTTTTTCTTCAGAAACCTTTCACTTTGGATAAAAAAAATGAGTAGATTGTCTATATATTAACAAGAATAGGTCATTTTTTTGTATGAATGAAAAAGCAGAGCTTATAATACATTTATATAAACACACACATACCATATGCATCAATAATATATGTTTCCTAAAGCATATAAAATATATTTTATATGTATGCATATAATATGCCTTAGAGAGTATAGAAAATGATTTGAAGGAATATACACTAAATGAACAATGGCAAGTATGTTTATAAAGCATGATGGTGACTGGGATGGAGTTATTCAAAGTTGCCTTAATACTGATGTCAGTTAGAAAATATTTAAACTACAGAACATATTAATGTAAAATGATATAATTAAAATAATTACAGAAAAATAAAGAACGATTTTAAATATGTTAGATACCATAGTTAAGAAAGGTGAAAACTCTTCAAGATAAGTCCGTAGTAGAAGATACATGCATAGCAGATTGTACACTACAGAATGCTTAAGGCAGAGAATAGGGTAGGAAGAGAATCTTCTTTATGTGCTAGAGAAGCAAATGTTTCTAATTCTCTGCATAAAAGTGTGACAACACACCCTGTCTGAGCTATCAGGAAAGGCAAAGCATGCCTGACCTTTAGCCATTCATTAACCTCTGCCCATCATTAGCCTCTTATTTAATATTAGCTTAAAATACCCCAGGCTATATTTGTTTTTAATAGTTGAAAAAATTCAGTATTAACATAAGAGACAAGTTAGTAATGTAATAATTTAGGTATCACTTAATACACTAAAGCAGCAATTTACTAAATGGTACCCTAGAGACCTAAGAAATTAATTCATTTTTTAGAAGAGCCTAAATTAATCCCAGAGTGTAGTTAATAAAATTTAAGTCAGTATTTTAATGTTTCTATAAAATGTGGAAGAAATTAATTCTTGTTAACAAATTTAGTGGAAAAAAACGTTGTTATATCTTTGTTTAAATTTCACTTTTAAACATTAACTGTTAATGTTTTATTATGACTTTATTGATTGGCACAGTTTTGTCAAGCTAATAATTTGTTAATACTGTTGTGGGCAGAAATAAATAAATTATTACTAGCTTATGGTATTATCTTATAGGCTAGATTGGATTCCTGCAGCTCAATTAATAAACCTATTTTAAAATTATCTAAGGGAATATGAATTCTGCCACAACTTCTTTCTGAAAACTTTCTGCAAGTGTATTAATTAAAATCTACATGCTGCAAATGGTTTGATTTGTGTTAGGCAGAGAGACAAAGTTATGTCAGAATAAAGTAAAGAAAATATAATTTAAAAACATCTCTAATGATAAAAGAGGTAGACGTAATTATTTACATAATTCAAATTAATGCAATTTGAATATTTAACAACTCTTTTGTGTACATGGTGATATATCAATATTGCCCTGATTATTTTTTGCCTTATTTTGATTTTAGAATTTTATGTCACAATTTCCCCATCTGCAGTTTTAAAACAATGAAATATAGAGGTTCTGTAAAATATTAATATCCTACAATGTAAATTTATATGAAAGCTTCAATTTTTGTTTGGTTTTTGTAAAACAGTTTTGAGGTGGATCCAGTTCTCTTTCCACAACGTATTCTCTACATCAGAGATATCAACTTTCCAGGCTGCAGGCCCACCTATTGGACTTGCCAGCCTCCACAGTTGTGTGAGCCAATTAAAAACAAAAAACAAACAAACAAACAAATTCTCTCTCTCTCTCTGTCTGTCTCTCACACACATGCACACATATATGTATGCACATAACCAAGATCTCATATATATATATACATATATATTCTATTCATTCTGTTTCTCTGGAGAGTTCTGACTAATACAGAAACTAGTAAATGAAGGTTCTTCCAAAATTTTAGAATAGTATTTAAATAGCTTATCATGACTAATACAACTTTTTGTTTTCTTTCTAACGTATCTATTGTCTGTGCCTATTCTCTCACCATATGTATTTAATAATATTAAACCAAAATATTTGCCATTCTTGGCATCCTATGCTTTTGTTTGTCATTGTTGGTTCACTTTGTTCACTTATTTGTTTTATCATTCATTTATACATATAAGATACAGCTTTGAACAACTACTATTTTCTAGAAATTGAACTGAGCTAAATGCTTGGAAAAGTAAGCTATTCACTTGCTATGTACATGCCAGACAGAAGGAATACATCTTACCAATTTTGGTCAGACCTGTACAGTTTGATAATTACTAGCTGCATGTCTCTAAGGAACACTTGAAATGTGTCTAGTCTAAATTGAGATGTGCTGTAATTGTAGAATTTACACTGGATTTCAAAGATTTGGTAACAAAAAGATAATTAAATATTATTAATTATTTTTTACCATTTATTTTTTAACGTGGCTATTTAGAAATGTAAAGTTACATTTAATATGTGACTTAACATCTATGACTCTCTAACTTCTTTTGGGTAATACTGTGCTAGATCATCCTCTCTTCTCCATCATTCACACCTTTCTCAGACATTATATGAGATTTACTTCATTGTGTGTCAATCTATATATCAATAGTTATGATGTTACATTACAAATGTTGAAATATATTCTTAATTTTCTTTCGGCAGACATTATCACTTGCACGTTTGGCAAGTAGTAGTTATTCAAGAAATGTTTGCTAAATTCATCTGGTTAGCGAAAAAAGCAGTGCATATTTTACATTTAAGTTATAAAGGATTTGTAGAAACATTTTAAATCACTTTATTTTTCTAATTAAGGAGGTTTTTTTCTGTACGAGTCCTCATTCTATGTATTCTTCAGACAATAGTCTGGATATTTGCTTCAATTACCGAAGAATGACTTATGCCAATTTAATTTCAATTTCATTGATTCTGCAATTATGTATTCAGCACCTAAACTATGTGTCAGGCTCTATTTTAAGTGGTGGAGGTAGGAGAGTGAACAAGAAAGAAAACATCCTTGCTCCCCTGGACTTAAAGTCTAGATGTAAAATACAGGAAAGGATAAGAAAACAAATAATTTAATCTCAAGGGCTTCAAAGACAATAAAATAAGAGAGTAGCTTTAGATTATATGATTAGGAATGGCTTTTCTAATGAGTTGAGGTATGAGCTGAGAACTCTGTAATAAAAAAGAATAGCCATACAATGCTGTGGATGCATATTATTATAGATGGATGAAAGAACAATTGTAGGAGTCCTGAATCATGCATAGGCTTGGTACATATGAGGGATAGGGAAGAAATCGGCATGGCTGAAGTAAAGTAGATGAGAGTGAGCAGGGTAGGAAATGAGGTCAGTTAAGTAAACAATTCCAGTTCAAGTACGACCTTGTGCATAAGGCAAGCAGTGTGGATTATTTTAAAAGAGCAATGAAAAGTCATTAGAGTGTTCAATATATGCAAGTGACTTGATCTTATGCATATGCTTAATATATGACTCAGTTGCATAAAGAATAGATTTTAATGCAGTAGATACAATTTGTTAGAATCTGACAGACCATTTAGCAAGATATTTTAGCTAAACAAAAGATGATGTCCTTGAAAAAGAAGGTTGCAGTGCAGATGAAAAACAGATATTGTGGTTTTGTACATCATTTTAATCTTCGCACTATACATAGTATCTGACTTCTAGTAACCAATAATAGCTATTTTGCTGACCAGTATATAAATACAGTGTTCTAAGCCCATTTAAAACACTTTAAATATATACGTTACTTCAATTCATCTTTAATAACTGTATTAGGCAAATATTGTAAGTTTTTTTTTTTCCATTTTACAGAACAAAATACTAAGAGTTATTTTTTTAAATTCAAGTTGTAGAGTTATTGGAATGGAATTCCTCAGACAATTTGAAACTATAACACTACTTTATCACCTGTTATTTGCCAAAGATCTTATTAGATGAACAAATTTAAGTTTGAGGATCAGATTTAAAATTTATGTACTGTGATTTACATATGCAGAAATGCAACTTTATATATTTTGTTCATGGTTTAGAGGAACAGGAGATGCAATCTAGGCCTTCTCTCATTTGAACCATGATATATTTCTATTTCTGCTGTCTGGCCTGCCTTGTATTGCTATAAATATCTTGATGAGGCACTCAGTTCTCATGGTTAAGTGGGCCATGAGGTATAGTCTCCCTCAAGTTTCAAATTCCCCCTTAAAATATCTCAGATCCTTGTAGTCTAACAATAAGACTTTCATTTTCTGTGAGTAAGATTCTGGAGGGTTAGAGTCCTTGGTCTCTTTTCTGAATTTAACATGTATATTAGTGCATCCCTAAGGCTTCCAGATTTCTTCATATACTTCTATCTCCATGCCAAGCAAAATTATACCTTTACGCCATGAATGACAGGAATTTTCTTTATGACATACCCCATGTGACTACTCTATGAGTAAACAAGCTTTCTGAATTCTCTGCTATTTGGCGTACTGAAATATACTGATTTTTCTTCCTTAAGGCAATTTTTAAAGTTCTCCTGTTTTTTAAATGGTTTTATAAGTAAAAACTGAGCAGGGATTTATAGTTTTCTCAGCAGAAATAATGTCTAACATCCTTTTTTTAATTTCTATTTTTCAATTAGAGTTGATATTCAATATTGTTTCATATTAGTTTCAGGTGTTTAGCATAGTGGTTAGATATTTATATAATTTACGAGGTGATCCCCTGACTAGTTTAGTACCTACCTGACACTATATGCAGTTATTACAATATTATTGACTGTTTTCATTATACTGTACCTCATATCCCCATGACTATTTCATAATTACCAATTTGTACTTCTAAACCCTTCCATTTTTTCACCCAACCCTCCCAACCCCTCTCCCATTTGGCAATCACCAGTTCATCCTCTTTATTTATGAGTGTGTTTCTATTTTGTTTGTTAGTTTATTTTATTCTTTAATTTCATATATAAGCAAAATCATATGGTATTTGTTTTTCTCTGTCTATCTTATTTCACTGAGCAAAATACCCTCTAGTTCTATTTATGTTATTGCAAATGGTATTTTCCTTTTATTTTTATTTTTTTAACATGAGTAGTATTTCATCGTATATATGTACCACATCTTCTTTATTCAATAGTCAATTCATGGACACTTAGGTTGCTTCATATCTTGGCTATTATAAATAGTGCTGCAGTGAACGTAGGGGTGGATATATCTTTTCAATTTAGTGTTTTGTTTTTCTTCGGATAAATATCCAGACATGGAATTGTTAGGTCTTAAGGTAGTTCCATTTTGAATTTTTTGAGGAACCTCCAAAATATTTTCCTTAGTGGCTCTAGCAATTTGCAATCTCACCAACAGTGCACAAGGGTTCTCTTTTCTTAACATCCTTGCCAACACTTGCTTGTTGATTTATTGATGATAGCCATTCTGACAGGTGTGAGGTGATTTCTCATTGTGGTTTTAATTTGCATTTCTCTGATAATTATTGATGTTGAACATCTTTTCATATGTTTGTTATTTTGGTGTTGAGTTGTATGAGTTCTTTATAAATTTTATATATTAACCTCTTATCAAATGTATCATTGGCAAATATTTTCTCCCATTCAATAGAATGTCTTTTCATTTTATTAATGGTTTCCTTTGCTGTGCAAAAATTTTTGGTTTGATGTAGCCCCATTTCTTTAATTTTCTTTTGTTTCTCTTTCCTGAGGACATACATCAGAAAAAAATATTACTAAGAGCAATGTCAAAGAGTTTGCTGCCCATGTTTTCTTCTATGGGTTTTATGGTTTCAGGCCTTACAGTTAAGTCTTTAATCAATTTATTTTTGTATATGGTATAAGAAGGTGGTCTTGTTTTATTTTTCTCCATGTATTGTTCAGTTTTCTCAACATCATTTATTAAATAGACTATCTTTACTGCATTGTATATTCTTGCCAGCTTTGTCATACATTGAAGGACTATATAGGTGTGGATTTATTTCTGGGCTCTCTATCCTATTGCATTGAGTTATGTGTTGTTTTTTTCCCCAGAACCATACTGTTTTGATTACTATAGCCTTGTAGTATAGTTTGATAACAGGTAGCATGATACCTCTAACTTTGTTCTTTCTCAGGACTGCAGTGGCTATTTGGGGTCTTTTATGGTTTCACATAAGTTTTAGGATTATTTGTTTTGTTTTAATTCTTTAAAAAATGCCATTGGTATTTTGATATGGATTGCATTGAATCTATAAGATCACTTTGGGCAGCCTGGACATTTTAACAATGTTAATTCTTTCTATTCATGAGCGCAGTATATGCTTCCATTTATTTGTATCTTAAATTACTTTCTTCAGTGACTTATAATTTTCCAAGTACAGGTTTTTTACCTCCTTGATTAAATTTATTCCTAGGTATTTAGTTGTTTTTGATCCCACCATAAATGAAATTGTTTTAATTTCTCTTTTTGTTAGTCCATTATTGGTGTATCAAAATGCTAGTGATTTCTGCATATGAGTTTTGTATTCTGCTACTTTACTGAATTCATGCATCAGTTGTAACAATTTTGGGGGTAAAATCTGTAAGGTTCTCTAAATAGTATCATGTCATCTATTATTAATACTAGTTTTACTTCTTCCTTTCAAATGTGGATGCCTTTTATTTATGTTTCTTGTCTGATTGCTGTGGCTAAGACTTCCACTACTATGTTGAATAAAAGTAGTAGAAATGGACAACCTTGTCTTCTTATTTGTTATCTTAGAAAAACACTTGCAGCTTTACCCTGTTGAGTGTGTTAGCTATGAGTTTGTCATATATGGCCTTTATTACGTTGAAATATGTTCCCTCTATTCCCATTTTGCTGAGAGTTTTTTTCATAAATTGATGCTAGATTTTGTCATTTTTTTTCTGCATCTATTGATACACTCATATGATTTTTATATTTCAATTTGTTAATGTAGTATATCTCATTAATCGATTTGCAGATATTAAATCAACCTTGCATCCCATGAGTAAATTACACTTGAATATAATATGTGATATTTTTAATGTGTTGCTGAATTCAGATTGCTAATATTTTCTTGCAGGATTTTTGCATCTGTGTTCATCAGGAATATCAGCTTATAATTTTCTTTTTTTGTAATGTCTTTGGTTTTGGAATCAGGATAATGGTAAAATAAGTTTAGGAGGCTTCCCTCCTCTTTAATTTTTTGAAATAGTTTGAGAACAGGTGCTAATGTTTGGTAAAATTCACCTGTGAAGCCATCTAGTCCAGGGCTTTAGTTTGTTGGAAGTTTTTAAATTACTGATTCTATGTTGTTAGTACTAATTAGTCAGTTCAGATTTTCTGTTCCTCTTGACTCAGATTTGGGAGATTGTACGTTTCTAGCAAGTTATCCTTTTCTTTCAGATTGTCTAATTTGTTGACATATAATTGTTCATAGTATTTTCTTACAATTCTTTGAATTTCTGTGGAGTCAGTTGTCATTTCTCCTCTTTCACTTCTGATTTTATTTCTTTAGGTCCTTTCTTTTTTTTCCTTGAAGAGTTTGTTTAAAGGTTTACCAATTTTATCTTTTTAAAGAACCAGTCTTTGGTATCATTGATCTTTTGTATTAAATTTTTAGACTCCATTTTATTTATTTCTGCTCTGATCTTTATTATTTCTTTTTTTCCACTTAATTTGGACTTTGCTGTTCTTTTTCTAGTTCCTTTAGGTATGTGCCGGGGCCAGCCGGAAAGATCCGAACGGGACGTGAGTAGGGGGTGAGGATGAGAGAAAAGACAGAGATAAGTAAAGATGAGGAGGGAGAACAGTAAATACTGCTTCCCTGAATTTATTTCTCAGGCTATATTTATACAGAAACTGTAGCAAAGAATTTGCAGTGATTGCTATGTGAACTATGTGAACAGTTGCAAGCTTACAGAGAATTCAAGATAAAACATCCTTGCTCCTATCTTCTCGAATGGGTCAAGGAATGTTCAACATCCTTCTTAGGCCACATATTTCCCATTCCAGCTGCCTCCTGGACAATCTCCTTAAGTACACTTGGTTTTTAACCCCTGACATTCTGCAGCAGTTCTGGCTGCGACTCCCCACAGTATGAGATTAGATTATTTATTTAAGATTTTTCTTGATTCTTGAGGTAGACCAGTATTGCTATGAATGTCCCTCTTTGGACTGGGTTCACTGTGTCTCATAGATTTTGAA
>NW_011888807.1:2061610-2061922 GCF_000151845.1 Pteropus vampyrus
ATTTATTTAAGATTTTTCTTGATTCTTGAGGTAGACCAGTATTGCTATGAATGTCCCTCTTTGGACTGGGTTCACTGTGTCTCATAGATTTTGAACTGTTGTGTGTTCATTTTCATTTGTCTCGGGGTATCTTTTGATTTCTTTCTTAATTTTATTGTTAATCTACTAATTGTTTAGTAGCATGTTATTTAGCCTACATGTGTTTGTGTGTTTTTCAATTTTTTTCTAATTGATTTCTATTTTTTACACATTTGTGTTTTGAGAAGATGCTTGATATGATTTCAGTCATTTTAAATTTATTGTTTTGTGGCC
>NW_011888807.1:2062662-2072311 GCF_000151845.1 Pteropus vampyrus
TTTAAATAAAATTCTTTCAACATCTTGTCATAGTTGCTTGGTGGCGGTGAATTCTTTTGTTTTTTCCTGTCTGGGAAAATTTTTATTTCAATTTTTATTGATAATCATGCTGATAGAATAGTCTGGATGTAGGTAGGTCCTTGCTTTTTATCACTTTGACTATTTTGTGTCAATTCTTTCTGGCCTGCATAGTTTCTATTGAGAAATCAGCTAACATTCTTTTGAGAGTACACTTGTGAGTAACTAGTTGTCTTTTCTTGCTGGTTCTAGGATTCTCTTTGTCTTTAACCTTTGCCACTTTAATTATGATGTATCTTGTGTCTATTTGGGTTCACCTTGTTTGGGACTCTCTGTGCTTCCTGGACTTTTATGTCCATTTTCTTCACCAGGTTATGGAATTTTACAGTCATTATTTCCTCAAAAATGTTCTCAAACCCTTGCTTTCTCTCTTCTCCGTCTGGTACTCCTATAATGCAAATGTTGTTATGCTTAATGTTGCCCCAGAGGCTCCTTAAAGTTTCCCCATTTTTTAGAATTATTTTTTCTTTTTGCTGTTATAATTGGGTGTTGTCTGCTACCTTGTCTTCTAAATTGCTGATTAAGTCCTCTGCTATATCCAATCACTGTTGATTCCTTTACTGTCTTCTCATTTGATTTATTGTATTCTTCAGTTAATGATATTCTTCCTATGAATGCCAAGTTTAACTGCTGCATGACTATTCTTTTCTATGGTTCCTATGTTCTTTTTCATGCTTACTATCTCTTTATTGAACTCACTGAGCTCATCTATTCTCCTAAGTTCATCAAGCATCCTTATAATTAGTATTTTGAATTCTGTATTTGGTAGGTTGCTTGCCTCCATTTCATTTAGATCTTTTTCTGATTTTTTTTTTTTTAATGGAAACATTTTCTTTGTATTCTCATTTTGGTTGCCTCTCTGTTTATTTCTATGTATTAAGTAAATCTCTCATGTCTCCCAGTCTTAGCCTGGTGGCCTTATGTAGTAGTTGCCCTGTGTGACCCACTGGTGCGGTCTCCCTGATCAGCTGAGCCGAGTGCTTCAGTAGTGAACCTTGTGTGGTTGTGTGTGCTCTCCTGTTGTAATTATATCTTGATCGATGTTGACACATCAGTGTGTGAGATTGACTCTCAGGTTGACTGGCAGTGAGGATTGGCCACAACCACAATGTATGATCTGCTGTGTGGGAATGACCCCACAGGGTGGAACTTTCCCCAGTAGACTCACATGCCTATTGAGACCAGCTATTGAGTGTGTTGCTTGTGATGTTAATCAGGTGGTGCTCTGTTGTGGTCTGATGTCATTCTCTGAGTATATTTGTTCTGGGGCCCCTTGGGAAGGGTGTCCATGAATATCAGGTTTAACTGCTGCCTATGACCTGCCAGGGGCTAACTGGTAGGTGCTACAAAGTGATCCACAGTTGGTCTCTCTCAGTGCTGGACTTGGGGGTACCTGGGAGAGGCCGCACTAGAAACCAAGTTTGGCTGTTACCATTACCTGGCCTGGGATAGTTTAGCTAAAGGCTCAGGGCACCCTAGTTTTGAGGCTGCCTGTTGGCTATTCATAAAGCTCAACAGCTGAGAGAGCCTCATGCAGTAAGCAAGTTGGATGAGACAGGGTCCCAGGAAGTCAGCAGTTGGGGTGAGTTGTATCCCTCAGTTTAATGCCGATTGAAATTAAGTGCCAAGCTAAGCCTGTAACCACTCAAAAAAGCTTCAGATTATAGAGTCTAGCCGCCACTCTCCTCAGGTCCACAGACCTCTGAGATTTATTTAAGAAATATTCCAGTGGTTTTCTGGCCACTGGAAGCCTGTTCATTTTTGTTGAAAGAGATCTTCTGCCAAGAAGGCAGAGAGGGGGCTGGTTGCCTAGTTACGATTATGCCTCCAGCAATTTGCGAGTTGTGTGAGGTGGGGTCTCAGTGAGTCACCATAGTGGAGAGAGCAGATTTCACCAGGTAATGCAGATTCATCATGTAGGAGAAGGGCTCAATGCAGGGATAATGACAGTTGTCCCTCCAGCCCTCACTCTGAAGCCACACAACTCAGTCTTTCCCCGTGTGTCTCTGGCATCTCCTGAGCTGCTGTCCTTCCATTAGAGACCAAGATGATTGTCTGCAAGCAAGTGAGGCTGTGTCCAAGCCCTTTAAATGTATATCTGTGTTTTCAGCTACCTTTTGTCTCACCTGGACGTTCAGAATTCCCACTAATTTTCAGAGCCAGATTTTGTGGGGACTCTTCTGCCTGGCACTGGATTCCTGAACAGAACTTTTCAGCCGAGATATCTCTCATGATGCTCAACTACCACATGTAGGTGCGGGGTCAGCCTGTTTAACATCTCTGCCCCTCCTATCAGTCTTTGTGTGCTTATTCTTTATGTTTTTAGTTGTAGGAGTTCTGTTCAGCTCATCTTCAGATTATTCTCCAGACTAATTGATCTACAATTTAGTTGTAATTTTAATGCAGTCGTAGGAGAAGGCAAGCACAGCGTTTACCTACCCCACCATCTTGACCTGACTCTGACCTTATCCTAATGGTTTAATAAGCTTAAGAAGTTCAGGGCAAAATAATGATGATGATGATGATGATGATGATGATGATGATGGTGATAAACTACTTTGAACAATGTATACATTGGACAAAGTTTCAAAATGCCTTCTACCCTTGTGGCTGAATTACGTCCCTTTCATTATTTTGCTTTCCAAATATTAGAGGATCATGGTTTTTTATTTATTTGTATTTTAAAAGTTTCTCAGCTTCTATTAGTTATAACTTTCATTGATTTAAAACAGTCTGTCTCCAGTATTGTGGAAAATGTGGTTTGCTGAATATTGGAAAATGTTCTTTGTTTCCTGAGAGTCGGTACTTGGGTGATAGAAATAATCAGGTTCTTCATAATTTATATCTAACTCGCAGCTTTAAGGTCTGGATGAAAATATTAATATGGCCTGCTACTTTTAACAACCAGGTAGCAGGAATGAAATTTTATCCTGATGCTCTTCCCAATGAATTATCCTTAAATGTAATTAAGAGCTCTCTCCAATTTCTTCCTGTAGCTTGATTCTAAGCTCGTAGTATCCTCATAGTTATCTGCAGTCATCTTGTTCTATGGCTTCTTCTAGTTTTATTTCTACATTAAGGCATTTCCATCAGCCTTCTGTCTTCAGGAATTACTCAAAACTATGGCTTTCTAGTGACATTTTGTTGTTGTTCTTCTAGTGGTACAATAGACTTATTCATTTTGAAATATCTTTTTTTTTTTTTCTTTTTGCCAATGAAGTTATGGATAAGAGAAAAGATATTTGTACCCATTTTTTGCAATTTTGATCCATTCTCCAAATTATTTTAATTTTATTTCTTAAAATAAATTTGAAATATTCTCTTGACTATTTAAAGTCTTTTATCTACTGCTTATAATCCCCAGGGTAATAATCAAATTTATTAGCACATCACACAAAGACCTTCATGATTTTCTTACTATTTTAGCTCAAACTCTTGTCAGTATCAATCCTCTATCCAATGTTAGTCACAATGGACTACAGAGTTTATAGTTCTTTAAATCAATGTGCTTCTTCTCATCTTTCATGGCAGTATTTTTGCCTGCTGTTTATCTGGCTTAAATTCTTACAAGTTTTATGACATAAATATAATGTCAATCTGACATTATAGGGTGAGTCTTTGACTTTTCTCTCAACCTAATTAGATGCCTTCCCTGTTGAATTTTTAAATCTTAGACAGATATATTTTAAAGCTTGTTATTACATTACGTTGTAATTTTTTCACATAAATGTCTTCTTGCTAGGCTGTTAGCTCCTTAAACAAAGACTATACCTTAGTCATCTTCATAATTTCAGTGCCTAGAGTCTCACGATATGTATGTTAAAACATTGCAGAATAATTCAATGAACCATGACACAGTCATGAAATATTACATATAGTTTAATAATATCAACATAGAAAGATATAATAACAATATAATATAGTAACAGTAATTGATTTAAGAAACACTGTACAATACTAAAGTTAATTGCAGGAACTTAATTTTGGTCCAATCTCCACTTTTGGTTTTTTTGTGGAGACAGATAATAACTTTTGATCAAATTTTAAAAGTGCAATGTAATCACTCTGAGGTGTTATCTTCACCAGTTAGAATAGCCTAGACATCTTTAACTTTTGTACATAACTTATCCTAAAACTTAGTCATCTTATACCTTTTCTCTGGAATATCTTTGAATTCTTTATATATCTCTAGTTAAAACAACAGAGAATCAACCACATATTTTAAGGTTTAATATATTTTCTGATAAAATAAATCATTTTTAATGATAAAGATTATAGTTTCCATTTTTAAATGGCTATATATGATTTTTCCTAATCAACTCTATTTTTATCTAAATTGTTTATCTAAAATATGTTTTTTTCTCTTCCTTAAAGTTTAAACTTCTCATCTGCCAGCTAGCCTCTTACCAAAGGAAATATATCTACTTACCTATTAATTAATAGTAATCTCTTATGAAAATAAGAATTTTTAACAGTGATCAATACTTTAAAAGTTAAGGAGAAAGGCAAAGTATGCTCAGGTATTTTAAGAGCAAACATCCTTAAAATATAGACTGTTCAGAGATTATATATTAATATTATATAGGAGTCCTCCAGATTTATGAATAAAGTTCCAATTTCTAATGTACTTAAATTAGTTAAGCAATTGTTTAGTATCATCATGGTCAGCATTAAACTTTTCTCTAGGATCAGCATTGAGCTGATAGAGAAGGGAAGTTTTTGATGGTGAGACGCCCAATTGGAAAAATGCATCAGGGGCTGCCATAAGAATGAAATGGCAGACACCAACTTTATTGTGGGGAGCATGCTTCTGCTTCTGCTCTTCTTCCGCTCCCTTTCCTGTGCTCCCCTTCTGCTCCCCAGGGACCGCAGGGGCTCCACATATATCAGAGTACAATAGCGACATTCAGCCACACGTGCCTGATACAATAAGCTGAAATATGTTTACATATTTTAGGCACAGACATCCTACTACACTAATGTAACATTCTAAATCCAGGGTCCTATTCCTAGCCTCGAGCCTGGATCACAGCCAGACCTGGGACCAGCCAGGCTTGAGACCCACACCTAGGTTTCATGGCATATGTATGTAGATTTCACTGACATTTATCAATAAAAAATAGCAGTCTAATTTTCCTGCTAATCATTTTCATAGTTAACTCATGGTATAAGATTAGCTCATTCAGTTTGTCAAGTTCAAAGGGTCAATTCAAAGAAATATCATAACTGGTAAACAGGAGCTTAATTTTAGATAAAAATGATAACTGAGATTATTAAAATGGACTTGCGTAGATAATAAACTTTTCATGGTGTAAGCACATATAAACGACATGTAATATGATTTTGTGCTAACATGAAATATTTATTGTCAAGAGATTGATTTTTTCCTTTTTTTCTTTATACAGTTTTCCAATGTCATAGTCTTTGAGAAATTAGTATATGTACATTCTAAGGCATAGTTTTGATATAAAGTTCACTACAGGTACAGAAGAAGTCTTGGACACAATAGTAAGCAAAGGAGAATATGACACTGATTGTAGAGAAGTTCAGTGAAGTAAGAGGGGCCTACTCTGCTCTGCTGGATACTGAAACTTTGTGATGGGCAAAACTATTTTTTTCCAAAAGACATATGATGAGATTTAACAGTTCCATAGTGCTTTTTCTGTGCCCAGATATGGTCTAAGTGCTTTCTGATGTCAATTCATCATTACAATAATATTCAATTTTAAAGTAAGAGTTGAAGTAACTATTTTTGCAGAGAAGCAAATTAATTTGCACAGAATTAGATAGCTAAGAGGAAAATGAAAAAGCTGGGGAATTCATCTCCAAAAATTGGGCTCTTATACCATAAGCCACACACTCCCACACACTACAGATGATTTGGATTGAGTTCAAAAAAAGAGAATAAACCAAGTAAAAAAAGTAACTTTATTTAAATTTCTCTCTATTAATTAAAAGATTGAAGAAAAGAAAACAAACAAAAATAACTGCAATAATATTAGATTAGTTAAAACTTGGAAGACAAATTAAAGGGAAGATATTGTGTATATAGATTTAAATACATCTATTTTTAAAACCTAAAATTTCTTTTTTCCTAAGTAAAGATAGTACAGGATCATCAATATACCCTTGTTTCTTGCTCAGAGATGTGAAATATATAATTATATTTAATAATTTGTTTAACCTTCCTATGGAGGGTGAAGAAATTTGTCTATATTCACATCATAATGAATTATTATTTTACCTCAAAATATAAATTATAATTGTGAACTGAAATTATTGAATAAAACATAGAAATATTTGCCTCATCATCCTCAAGTAAGTTTTTAAATCTCATACAGATGTACATTGATCTAACATTTTATTTCCTTCCTCTAGGATAATATTCTTTAAACTTATATGTGGCATGGCATAAGTACTATAACATGCAATATGTATATATACACTCGAGTAACCTGGCAAAGATTTTGAAGTACCCATATGTACTTTACTGACAAAACATTTTGCTAACTACTATATTAATAGGAAAAGAAAAGTAAACCATAAACTGTTGAACGTGTTAAAAACTGAATCAGTATACAATTTCCAAAAAAGTCATTTTAGAAATAATAATATTTACAGATTTTACTAATCAAAATTTATTTTTATTTTTGGTATATGATTAAAATTCCTTAAAAGTCTTAATAATTCCACTAAATAAAACACTTTTTTAAAATGCATTTTTTTTTTTTTGGTAACAAGTGGAAGAAAATCAAATTATAACTGATAATGGCAATAATGAATTATCATTAACCTTACTTCTCACATAAAAATTCCTGCTTGAATTTCATCAGGAAATATTAACATATATTCTAAACAGTTTTTAAATAGTTTGTTACTTTTAAATGTCAGTCAAGAGAGTATAATTTAGCCATTAGTATCATTCAAATAATTTTCAAATTGAAAAAATTTCCTTTTAATTCATCACCTTAAGGTAAACTCTACTTTTGGCTATTGACCTATTATACCGTAAAATAAATAAATAAGCAGTGCATACTCACACATGACATTCATTTACCTAGTTTTCCCATAAATTTACCTAATTTTCTATATCTTATTTGTCTTCAAATTGTTAATATATTATTATAAATAATTTATTCACAATAATTTGAAAAATATGTGGAGAATGCACAATGGTCTTCCAAGCTCTTCTATTCAATAAATCTATCTATTATTTGAATCACATGTAATAATAATGACATATTCATCAATCTGCATTATAGATTTAATAAATTTGGGGTAATGTTGTCTCTCTCATCGACCTTCACTGGTATATTAACTACTATTGTCATGTGAAAGTGGCACGTTTTCTAGTATGATGGATTTTTTGGTCAGAAACTTAACCCTGACAATTTCACTATTATCATTATTGACCTAAGCCATGGAATATTCTAAAAATGCAAGACAATCAAAGTTTAATTAAAATTAGTCAATATTAGATTTGTGTTAAGTTAACATGCAAATATTCACACTTTTAAGTTTCATAAAATTTCTATTAACTTTCTAAATTTTATAAACATGAAATCATTTCCTAGAATATATAAAATCTAATGAAGCAAAAAGTAAACAAATACAGAACCCTTAGAAAAGACAAACAAAACTAGAAAACTGGATTAAAAGCCTAAAGGTCTCTCTTTAAATTTTGACTGGAAAAATCATAGAAAATTGGATTTAAATAAATATATAGCAATTTTACAAACTTCTATTCTTCCATCTGATTACATTGCATTGTGCTTTCAGTGAAGATCATTTCCAGATCAACCTCTATTAAATCTCAAAGCAGCCAGTTGTTTTCAATGCCACCATTGTTTTCTCTTCCTATGACTTCATGTCTTTCTTTCATGTCCTTCACTTTTTATAAGTTTTCTACTGTTATATAACTGTAAAATATCATTAGGTGGATGAAGAATTGGAAAAGATTACCTCACCTCCACTTAACAAATATAGGCCTATAATGAATTGACATTTTGTTTAGATTTTCTAAATCTATAGCTATATTTAAATTGTAGATAGATATCTTTCCCTCCCTGAGAATGAATGAGATTGCTAGGGCAGGAACTAGATGTCAAAATGAATTTATCTCAAAACAGTGTAAGCAACTCTGAAATGTGCTCTATTATAAAGATATGCAAGGAAAATTCAATTGCTTTGTTCTGTGTGACATCAGCATGAAGAAAAGGGGGACAAAGGAGAATACAGTTTATATGACCCACTGCAACAAAAGAGAGAGAACTGCATTGGTGAATTAAGAAACATGTTCTGTCTCCTTTGTCTTTTGGTCTCTCTAGATGTCTCATCTACCTGATCACAAAGCACATTTTTGTCATATGGTTCTATGCTTTGGGTCTATATGGATCTATATCTTGGAAATTCATGATTCTAAATGTCTTTAAAAGGGAACTAAGAAATAAAATCCCTCAACCTGTGACTTATTCCTCATTCACCTTTCTTCCTTCTCTCTTTGGAAATTTGGCTTAGGAAGAGGAAGACTTGACCCATATTTCTGATTACCTATGGCATTCTGTATTTTCCAGACTAGAAAAATAAGTTTTCCTTTTTGTCATTCTCTGTAGCCACTGGATATATATCAGATCCCTATGCAATATGTGATCCTTATATTACTAAAGAAATAAATGCTGGGATTTGAGTTTACAAGTTTAAATATTGGTATGGAAGCCAAAGGAACCTTAGGAATGAGGAATTAAAAAGAATTAAACATAATTGCTTTAATATGCCAAAATATCATTTTTGTTCAGGGCTAATCAGATTCATTTCTTAGGTTGCTTAAGGCTTCACAAGAAGTTGACAATGAAACTTAAACTTTAGCTTAGTATTCTGATGTCATTACCTAATCTATATCATGGTTGTTGATTTTACTGAAAGTTTTCTTGTTTCAGGTAACTACCAATACTATTCCAGACCTGCCAAGGCAAATAGAGTGGAGAGGAGTATAGCTGAAGCGTAAGCAGAGAATGTTTGTGCAAATCCTAGTATTCCTTGGTAAGGTATTCATACTTTTCGAAATTTTGAGCAAGTTAGTTAAATGATCCAATTTATTCTGCTTTCTATATGGTAAGTATAATGTAGGGGTTAGACAGAAGTTATTACAATAATTTAGTTCAGAGAAAACAGAAGAATAGTGACCAGACAAATGTGAAAACAGTATAGGTTATAGAAAGTTTTGGTAATTTTTCTAACATATACTTTGGTAAGGAAGAGATATTTTAGAATTGTATGTGTATTGTGGTGGAAATAAAGTAAGGAAAGATTGCTTCAATATTTTTTGCCCTGAGCAATGGAGTGAATGGCCATGCCAGTTGATTGGGAGTGAGGCTGAAATGAAAACATGTTAAGACCCATATGCCTCTTTGAAATTCAAGTGGAGATATCAATTTAGATAGCTAGATCTTGAAAAAATTACAAAAGCTTCTAAAGTTATTTTTCTTTTAGGACTTAGATATATAATGGAAACTTTATTGACCTCAATTCCCATCTTAACTCATAGTGGTGTAGTGTAATCTTTTGAAAATGC
>NW_011888807.1:2072361-2101763 GCF_000151845.1 Pteropus vampyrus
TAGGACTTAGATATATAATGGAAACTTTATTGACCTCAATTCCCATCTTAACTCATAGTGGTGTAGTGTAATCTTTTGAAAATGCGTTTGAAAAGCATAGATAGTCTCTACTGATTACATTATTACACAGAAACAAGCACCACTTAGTTCTAGAAAAAAAAACACTTTTTTATTTTTACTGAGAAACATATGATGTTTTTTGTTTATATATATACACACACATATATATTTAAAAGGAATGTCTGCATCAGAAAGATGCCACACATTTTTTAATACACCTATTTGAAATCATTTTCAATGGCTTTTTCTGGTACTTTAGAAAGCCAAAATTCACAAAATAAAGAAATTAATTATTAAGTAAGACTAAGTGTCTTGTAAACATATACAAGGTGTTATTGGTTAATGGAAGAGAAGAATAATACAATGGTTGAATTGTACCATAATAACCCTCTCAGAATGAGAAATACACATACATAATACAGACCCAAACAAATATGTATGTGTGTGTGTATATATATATATGTTTTAATATATATATAGATTAAATATATATTAAATATATTTTATATATTATATATAATCTCTATATATTAAATATATATAATATATTTATATATTTAATATATATAAATATGGAATATATTTATATATATTAAAATGCAGGATTTGTTATTATCCAGGTATGGTTAGGAGAATTAAGAGATAATTGCCATTGCAAAGATAATTTGTAGCCCCAGTTTCTAGGAGGATGGGGCATACCACACACACAGAACTGAGATCAGTCAGGATGCAAGAGTAATGGGAAAGCAAGGACAAGAGCCTTTTTTTGTGGTTTCCACAGGAAAGGCAAAGGAAAGGCAGGGTAGGCAGATTTAGGCTTGTCTAGTTTTAAATAATTCCACTGGCCTCTGGAGTGTAGAGACTGTCTTGTGTTACCTAGTACCTGGCCGAGGGGTGAGAGTATGGCAGGAGATAGTAGCTTAACCAGCCAGAGCTCCATAAAAGAGGTTGTTGGCTAGGGTAGGCTGTGGATTGGTTAGTTTGCATATGAAAGGCACACTCCTAGGAGAGTTCTTTGCAATCTCCAGTAATTAGCTAGCCCTGGGAAAGGCAATTTTTCCAGGACCATTAAAGCCCCAAATGTCAAAACATCATAAAACACATACAATTAAAAAAAATAAATATGGTTAACCCAATATGTTTATGTAACATACATATTATATTTACATAGCATATTTGTTATACATATTTTAGGAGACCGCAGAATATACAAATACATACTTGAAGATTTATTTTTTTATGGCTTCCTTAAATTTATCTTTAAATCAAAATCTGCTTTCTTAGAATAAAGAGTTTTTAGTCTCCTTAAACAACAGTTGTCACAGAGAGGCATTCAAAATAATCTATAGTGACTAATTAATAGCAATGGCAACATAAATATTTAAATGTAGCCACTTATCTAATTACATTTCCTTTATGCCTATAGAATATTATGTGACTTTTGAATATATCAGAAAAAATTAACACTCACAGGGAAATAAAATGAGTAGTCACTACAAAAATACTGTCTGGAGGAGGAAAATATAATTGTATGATGAGGATAATTTTTATATATGTATAACATATGGACTTACTTGCTTTTTAAAAGGGGATGTTATTTTTTTTAATTTCTTTAGAGTATTTAAGAGTTTTTAAAGAATTCTGAAACCTAGAATAATTAGCACAAACAAGACTTCTTAAATCTCAAGAAGTTTGGAAATTCTTTTGAATTTTAGATCATAATTAGAGTTTGAGGTGCAAGACTCAATCTTTGTTATCCTTCTGATGCCTCTTAGTTTCTATTCATTAAATTGGCAGAGAAGAGCAAGCTTCTTCACTAACTAGAATTGAAATAGTATTAAAGTCCTACCTGAATGCTCAAATATATTTCCAATTACAATCCAACAAATAAAATGCTGAAGTACCCTTCTGTTTTCTAATAGAGTAAAATACTCCAAATTCAGGTTAAGATTACAATGTTTGAATTAGTGATTCAAAAACTTTGTGCATGCTTTCTTTTCTATTTTTAAAATTTTATTCTAAATAAATTTATTTCAAATGTTTATGTTTCAATTATAATAACATTTATTATAATATAAATGCAGGGCCAGAAGCTAAAACATGTCATTAGAATAACTATCACAAACTCATTATTTAAAGAACACTAATTTTTATTTCTCTACTATAATTTAAATCGGCTTTCAAACATTTCTCCCACAAAAATGAATTTATAGATGTGAACAGAATGAGGCATTAAAAGTTAAAACAATGGGGACAGCATGAGCTGTTTATCTGTGTCTCCCAGCAAGTGTTACCAGGACTTTCTTTTCTTCTGGACCAAGACGTTCCTTCCCAAAAGAGTTTTAAAGGTCTCTTCCTCTCTTTTTAGCAGATTAGAACCTGCACAGAAACAAGAATTTCTTAGAGATCCTTAATTACAGAAAGATGCCCAGGGAAGCACAGATGAAGCCAATTGTATTGATGAGAAAGAAAAGAGTAAATTAACAGACCTTATGATATGGAGTCTAAGACATTCATGAAGAGTTCTTTTCTCTCCACTTCTTCAAAATATAGTAGCCCTAGAGTCTGGTCCTGGTCCTCCTCCATCAGACTGGAAGAAGACTGAGCTTCCTCCAAAGTGTTTCCTACAAAGTGGCTTACACAACTGCTTCTCCAAGTCAGGCCTCAGGGAAAATCTCTCTCCAACATCTCTTCCTCTATCCACTGGGAATAATCCATCTCATAGTTTACCATGTTCTACAACACCTATTTAAGTTCCCTCAAGCACCTGGCAGCATGGCCTGCTGGAAAAGACATGGAATTTGGGACCTGAAGTCTTGACTTTGAGTCCCAGCTCTTCTACATATATCAATTTTGTGGCTTTGAGACAGATGTTTTCCTCATCTAAACCTTAGTCTGCTCCTCTGCAAAATGGGAGTAATAAGAATTTTAGAGGAAACAAATAAGTTAATGTATGACAAAAGATTCTGTGGACTTTAAAGCATTATAAATGGTTTTGTTTCTCTCTTTCTCTCTCTCTGTTTTAATGCAATAGAGTGTGTTAATTGAGAGCACAATTTTTGGAGTCGATTTCTATTTAAAGCCTGGCTTCACTGTTTACTGACTTTGTGACCATGGACAAGTGACTTTAACTCCTTTTATCGCAGCTTCATCATCTGTAAAATGGAGGTAACAATATCTATATTTTAGAATTGTTAAAATATTAAGTAAGATTATGTATGCTAAGTACTTAATGTAATTTTAATGTATCATAATAAATAGCAGTTGTTTTTCTCATTAAAAATTAAAAAAATAAAACAGATTGAAAAAAGTCATAACGTATTGAAAATAAGTCAATTTAAATTATATATTTTAAATAGGTTAAAATCAATTGGAATTCTAAGTAATCTTTCAAATTAATTTTGCAAAATCCAAGAAGTTAGAGTAGGTAAGAACAATACTATCCTAATATCCCAGGTCAGTCATTTTCATCCTTACTAGGGATAACAAATAGATTTTAAATCAGTTGCCAATTTTAATCCACTGGTACTTTCTGCTGAGTATGGTGAATTGAAAGTATTCTCAGCCCTCTGTGATCTGAAGTTAAGTATACTGTGATTGATGAACACTTTGCCATGGGTGTGGGCCAGGAATGCCTCTATACCCAAACAAGCATTTGCCATTTCTCCATTAACAGAAGTATCAGAGAAGAGTCAGGAGAGAGGGTCACCTTGCACAATCTATAATGCAGAAGACATGGAGAAGAAACGTTATTGAAGATTTGTTTGTTTCTTCATAAGGTGATAATTACTGAAAAGCTAAACTGACACTGGGATAATAGTAAGTCTTTTAAAATAAATCGAATACCTGCTATGTACCAGGGAATATTATTTGAAACACGAAGATGAATAAAATGTCCTCTGACCTTCAGGAACTTGCAAGTGGTAGAGACTATCAATAACCAGATAATCACAATGATACTAGGAGCTTAAAATGACACAGATGTACTTCTTGCTCTCACTGTTGCTCCATCCAGCATGTAGCTTTACATGCTGGAATAAAATCAAAATGATCAACACCAGACACTTGATGAAATAGCAAAATGGCTGTTAAGGCTTTGCTTAGAAGTGGCAGATTGTCACCTCTGCTCTCATTTCCTTGGATCAAATGACAAATTACAAAGTGAGATGTTAATGTAGCAAAGCAATACACTCCTTCCACAAGAAGGAAATGGAGTCACACAGCAACAGTCAGGACTACATATTTTTATGTTCACATATACATATATGGAACTTGAAGGGTCAGGCTGTACATTATTATTGAGGACAATATTAGGGTACAATGTAGTCAATCAGTGTAAACACCTAGTTGCTTTTTGCTTCATTTTTCTAGTCAACAGCTAATGTTATAATAAACATATCAATATATATATACCATCATGGGCTTGTTTCAGAATTTTACTAGGCTCTATATCCAGGGGTAGACTTTTGTAGTCTGATTTTGATCAAGTAATCTCATTTCAAGCTCTAAATGACAGGGCACAATGTTTCCTCTTCCTCATATTTCTGCTGGCTTTGTACTACTATCTGAAGTTGATAATGTAACAGTGTGAAATGGTATGTCACATTTTTAAACTGCCTGTTCCTAACTTTGTCAGTTTTGTTATTGGTTTTCTTGTCCTTCTTCTGCTAGTTATCACAAATTCCTGTGTATTATAGACATTCAACATTGTCACCTTTAGATACTATAGTTATTTTTTTCAAATGCTGTTCTTTAATTTTGTCATTCATAACCGTATTTTTTACCTCACCCTCACTTCCGGTCAGCCACTGTGTATTGTTCACTGTATTGTACCATACCTCTCAAATCGACCTGCTTCCATCCATCTCCTCTGCCTATATGTTAATTTAGTTGAGTATTATTTATTGCTGGACTACTGTAGTAAATTTTTATATTTTTTCCTGTCCCATTCATGCATACTTGACATGTTTCACATAAAAAAAAAAAAACAGAGTAATGGTCCTGTAATAAATAATAACAGTCATTTATTTAATGTTTACTATTTTAAGTTCTCTACATACATTTACTAACGTAATCTTCAAAGAGATCTGTGAAGTATGTGCCAATAAGATTCTAATTTATATTTCAGCTGACTGAACCAGTCAGTGTAGCTAAGTGATTAAGACTAAGGACTCTAACACCATATTGCTAGATGCTACTATTTTTTGCATAGTGTCTCTCAAACTAAATTTCTCATCATGTCATCCTACAAGTAGAAAAGCACTCATGTTTTGACATTACTAATAAGGAGTTCAAAACCCTACCTCTGCTTATTATATTCTAGCCTAACCTTTTGTATTTCTTCTTATATTTGAAAACCCAGGTTGAGGGCTGCTTTCCCTTGACCCTGTATCATTTGCTTGTTGTTCCTTTTTTTCCTGGATTTCTTCCTTCTTTCCCACATCCGTTTGACTAATGTCTATTTAACATCCAGACATCAGAAATCACTTTCTCTGGAAAACTTCCCTATGTATATACAGGGGATGTTCCACTTATATATCTTCGTAGTATCTTTGAAATGCCTTACCATAGAATATGTTTAACTCGATTTCAATTGTCTGACTGCCTTCTTTTCTGATTTAGTAGGCTTTAAACTTTCCAAAGCCAAAGATCCTGTTTTATTGTTCACTTATGATCGCCAAACAAACACTATGCCTGTCACATAATAAACAGTCAAGAAAATATTATGGAAGAAAACAAAAGAAAAAAAAAAAGGAAGGAAGAATAAATTTAATCAAAATTAATCTCTAAAGTTATAGAGGTGATTTGAAAAGTTTCATTAACATGTTCCACCATGAAAAAGAAGAATCTTAAAACAACAGAATCGATAGCAACACACAAAAAGAAAATGGGCGGATATCAGGGTATGAGTAGTAAAACAGCCTGTTGCTGAAACAGGCTTTCTATTTGAGAGACAGACTAGAGTCTGGTGGAAGCACAAATTGTCTTTCATGTTCTGTTCATCTGACCTGGTTAAAAGACATTTGTCAAATGTGAGCTGTGGCCAAAGGACATCAGCATATGCCATTTGCAAATTAGGAATAGACTGCCAGGATGAGTCCTGATTGCTTGCCCTTGCCAACATTTTGTGAAACATGTACTTGTTTCTGTTTAGAGTTGCCAGTCTCCAGCCTTCTGTGAGCCAGAGACTGAACAGATTCCACCTGGACCTCTATATTGCCTTGCTTTCCATCATATGTTAGGTCTTCAATTTTCTTTTAACATCTTTACCAACAGCAGAGTGAGAAATAACATGAATAACACTGGCTATGCTGATAATTCTTTTATAATCTTCTTGTTACTTTAAAATAAAGCAATTATTTCAAAATGGAAAGATGTATCTCCAAGATTGACATAGATCTAGTGATGATTAGCATTATTTTTTGTCAATTGGCTCAAAAAGAATAAATATGCTGCGAATCCCAATAAATGACAGAAAGAAAGGAACTAGATCCACTTAGACATATATTCAGCAGCTAAGAGCATCCTACCAGCTAAGTCTCCTACCTATTTTGGATATAAAATAAAATAATGGTTCATAAAAGAAAATTTTCCTGCCACTTGTTCACAAACTTGTAAATTTTTAAATATAATTTGACATAAAAAGTTAGCCTATTTTGTTTTTTCATATTTTTGATATAACCGACATATAACATTGTAGAAGTTTAAGGTATACAATGTAATGATCTGATATATGTATATATAGCTAAATCATTACCACAATAATGCTAGATAACACATCTATCACCTTATATAATTATAGTTATTTTTGTGTATATGGTGAAAATTTTTAAAATCTACTCTCTTAGCAACCTCATGTACATAATACAAGATTAATTATAGTCATCATGCTGTACATTACATTCCCAGAAACTATCTTACAACTGGAAGTTTGTACCTTGAAATATATTTTTTGCCATATTCTTCTTTTTTGGCGGGGAGAGGGATCATTTTTGAAACATTATTGGGAGGCCTTACTAATTATGTGTGTATTTGTCAGTCTTTATAAAAGTTAATTAATTTCTCATTAATTTTGATATAGTTATGCATATTCTTTGGGGCAATGATTTCATGATATAAATCAAAACAATCTCCCACTAGAATGAAACTATCTGAAAGCAAATACACTCCAAATGAATGGTTCAATTTAAGGCTGAAAAGAATATGATTATCTTGATACATCGGGAAAAGTACTTTATTTTACTCAGCATCCATTCCTGATTAAATCCGAATACAGGCACAACTCAATGCATTTTATATCATAATAATGTATTGATATTCAACTAACAACACACTACATAATTAAATTTTTGGAGAAGTATTATTCTGTAATTTTTAGCAAATCTAAATACAAACTATTGAGAAATAAGAAATAAAAAAGATTATTTTTAGTGTCTCCATAAAAATTATGAGAAATGATTGAAACGTATTACAATAGACTAGAATATAGTAAAATCACAATCCCTCAGTCTGTTCAAATATCGAGCTTGTTCTCAAACCCAGAGGCCATCAATTGAAGAATAGATATGGTCTATGAAAAAAAACTGCAATGTAACCATAAATATGTATCTGTGTGTGTGTGTGTGTCTCAGTCTTTGCTAAAAAGGGTCATATATTCATTTACTAGAGTAAGAGAACACTGAGGAAGGGGAATATCGAGGTAGTTTGAGGATTTTTAGACTCAGTTTTATACCTGAGACCCAAAATGCCACCATGTCCCTTTCAGAGTACAGATATGTGGAGACCAGGTGATACATATCATTCTGGCTCATTTTTGTTTTGTTTTTTTACTTTGAATGCAGTGACGTGCAGGCTCATATTGAGTTTAGTTTTCTAAATCTTTAACTCTCAAATATCACTTTCTTTTAAGAGAATCTATCAGTCACATGGTGGCATGTAGATTATATTGGACTCCTTTTTTTTTTTTTTTTAAAGGAGTAGCAAAAATTTGTATTTACTGAGATTGTCACACATTCTAGAAATAAATTTCCCTTGACTATTCATGTTGTTTTTGTCAATGCTACTCTCTCAAGACTTGAGATTGTGGTATCACACACGACATGGCCTCAGACCAAGGGAGCCACTTAGCCGTGAAAGGAAAACAATGAAGGAAGGCTACATGATCACGGGAGCAAATATTTCTATCCACATTACCTGTTAGCTGCTTTGAGGTGGCCTTTTAAAAGCTCAGAAACAGCATTATCTTGATGAGTATACAATGTGGAGATGGGGTACCCTGTTTTGTATGTTAAGCTATCAACATTTCATGCTGTTCCCATTTTGTTTCCAATAACTAATATATATGAGCCCAGGAAACAAAAAGAAATAAGAATGCCTCTTTTCTTCATCATTTCCATTGATCCATTGGAGAACTGGGGGTTTTCAGGTATGCAAACTCTTAGAGTTTGTGGAATTATAGAACCTGCTTCCCACAGGTGGAGTACTTATGCCAGAGAACACAACAAGGACTCCAGAACATGAAAGATTATAGTTTCTATCTCTTCACTGTCCGCTTCTTATGCTAGGAAGAGTTAATGAAACACTATTTATTTGATATGCTAAGGTTGCTGTTGCATAGTCAAGGCAGTGAAGACTATCTAGAAACCAAGTATTATTGGGGTCATTTACTTATACATCCATTACTTGTGATAAGAGTGAATGGGCAAGTAAAGTAAACATACAGTAATAAAAACAAGGTAATCATAAAATCAGATTCCTCAAGGATTAAGGACTAAATCACTTCATCAGGTAAGGTAACTAAGCCAGTAAGTAGAATGCTAGACAGGAGAAATAGGACTTTAAATAGTAGAGGAGACAGATGATGAGTACAAAATATGGTTTTGGGACTAGCTACAGCTAAGAAATGGCTTTTCTCATATTTCCTATCTAAGATCTTTTAAAGGTTGATGCTATCACCTGGAAGCATGAGTATGGATTGAGTCTCCACATTGGGTCTCCACATTGGGGACTAAATGTGAAACGTGAGAGGAACAGGATAACACAGGGGATACTGAAGTATATACAATTGAAACCCCACAGCCCACTCTAGTTTATGGGTAACTATGATAGATCTTTCCCAGCACATAAAAAGTTTCCCATCTTAAGAGCATGTTTCTTCTCCTCTTCCTTAGAGCTTTTTTGAACTGAGAAGTTGTTTAGCAGCAAGCAGGTATTAACCCAGAGTGAGAGAGAGTTAGCTCTCTGGGAGAGTTAGAGAGTCCTGGCCCATTTTCTCACATTAATCTGTACATTAATGCACTTTATTGTCTTCTCTCCTGTTTTGTCTGACATGATTTCCTCATAGGAAATTTTGAGATCATTGCCCAAATAAAATTTCTGCCCCTGCCTCTGTATCTCAGAGTCTTTCTTTGGGGAACTCAAATAAAGAGTTGGGTAACAATGATCACTGTGCTGTAATGAATGCCCAGGGCTCCTTTAAGAGTTGGTGCATCTTCTACCTCAGTTTCTATTTAGATTGCTTGCTAACAACTCACAGCTGTGCTTTCTCTGGAGCCTTTTCACTCTTCTTTTGTAACAGTTGAGAGCTACCTCGCCCTCACCATAGACTTCAGTAAATGAACTAGCTTCAAGGTAGGACAAATTCTGTTGAATAATTTGTGTTCTAGAGCTTCTTTATGGTATCAGAGTGAAGTTAGTTTTCAGAGGAGACGCATGTTTGCTTGCTTAGTGTTTCCCCCTCTACTTTATCCCTCATACCCTCCTCAAGGCATTCCCTTGAAAAATCACTTGAGTAGATGGAAAAAAAAAAAAAAAAACACTGTTATATGACATTTCAGTTGCATAAGGCCCTTCCTTACATGTGTGGGAACTTCAGGTGCTAGGCAGAGACTCTCTGGTTAGGAAGGAGGAAAAGAGCTCAGAAGGGAATCAAAGGCAGTTAGAAATTGGAATTGGTTGTTCTGTGAAAAGGGAGCTTATGTCTGCTATTAAACCCTAAGGGGAAGCAGACACCTAATCTCCAGAGATATTTAAAAGATTCAGAAGCAGAAACTCCTGTGTATATTTAGAAAGGTGCGAGACTGCAATAGGAAATGGCTGTGTGGTACTAGTACATGATGTTGGGTAGCTTTATAGAGTCTCTTGGGTGCATAATCTTTAGAAGGATGATTCCTCTGCACCCGTGGGCAACAAGTAAGAGTCCTTATAGAGTTCTATGAACTATAGCATGGAGTGGAAACTACAGAATGTTTCTGTGTATATAAGAGTAAACAAAACACAACATAGAGAACTATTAGAGACCTAAAGAGACTTGATGGAAGATAACAAAGAACTTTACAATAGTGACTTATGTTAAATGAAAACTAAAGACCAGAAAAGTAATTGAGGTCAGCTTGATAGATGACAGCTGAGAATCATGCCTGGTTTTTCCTGCAAACAGGCCTGTTGAAACACCCATCTTAATTCAGATAAAACTGGGGAAAAATGAAAATTCTCTAATTTGTACTAATCTAGAAAAGGAAATTATTATACAGCCCTTTAGTTTAATCAAAAGTTTGCTGTGTCGTGAGATATATATTTTTTAACATTCAAATTTATAATGAAAATAAACACCAAATCAGGATTTAAATGAAAATAAAATCAAACCAAACTAAAGAAAGTGGCAATATCTACTATAATACAGGAGATAGCAAACATGCAAAAGAAATGATACCAAGTGATAGCAAAACTTTGGGCAGTATTTATAATAAACGTTTTCAGATGTGTATGCTTTAAATGGGCCAATAGCTATATTACTAGAAAGCAACTGTTATTTAAACAAAACTTTTTCTCAAGGAGAATATATTTTACATTTACATTATGGTTTACTATTTAAAACATTTTTTTCAATATTAGCTGATGGAATTTTCACTATATTAATAGATGAAATTTCAGGCAGTCATTTTCTTTTGTCTAGTTGAGGAACTGGGACTTAGTGGAGGCCAGGAGAATTATGCAAGTTATTTTTTATCATTGCCAATCCAACCCTTAAATTCACCTCGTTATATTTAATTTTCATTGGTCTTTCCAATAAAGTAAACCTCTTGCTCTTTTATCATATGACCCTATTTAGTAGTAAATCCCTTGGAAAAAAGTTATGAAGCACAGCACAGCTCTTTCTTAAAAACTTTTAGTCAAAATATACTAAAGGAGATTATAATAACTGACACAAAATAATTATATTTTGTTCCCCTTTGTGATTAAAAATTTTGCTATTTTGAATATAGCTTCCTGGGACATTTGGTTTTCAAACTAAGGCTATTGTTACTTTGAGTTATTTTATTAGGCTAAAATTATATAAAAGTATATGAATCCAAAAGTATATTTTTAAACTAAATACTGATTAAGGACCTAACCAAAATAATAATCACTCTTTAGCAAGAGGAGGCAGATCAAGTTTCTTTGTTTTCATGAAGAAAATAAATTAAGAATGTTTTTATATAGAAGAGGCTTTTATGTTTCATCTAGTCTAACATTTTATTTTAAATATCAGCATGCAAAAATCCTAAAGTTGAAATTGCTCATTTGCTTCTATAGCTAGTTTACAGTAGATTTATAACTCAGCTATCTCAGTGATATATCCAACTAGGCCAAAATGAGAACTAGTGAGAATCTGAGATTTTTGTATGACTTGGATTCAAGGTATTTGTTTTTTTTATCTAATACTTCTTAAATAGTTAGTAGCTATTAAATAATAGTTAAATAAATTTTCTTACCTTTAATCAGATTGGATTACTATTAATATGTATATCTTTACCATATAGTGAACACTGACTATGGAAAAAATAAAGTCAAATCGATAAGAACTTCAGAGAACCAGATTTAAACAATGCTGTGAGACTTCCAGAATGATTAGTGTGGTACAAGACTTAGTAGATTTATATTATAACACACGTATTGGAAACTATACCTAATTTCTAAACTGTGTAATTTTATTATAAATTACATAAATTTTATTCTTTGACATTTAGAACAATTTCTAAAAGTAGCTCTTCAAATAACTTCTAATTTTACAAGTTTATTTTCTATCTGAATTATTTGTCTTGTATAGGAAATACAGTATATAGTATATAAATTATATAGCATATAATTATATAGTATATAATTTTTAAAACTGCAGTTATTTTAGATAATATGTGTAAGATGCATTTCGAATTATAGTGTATAGTATATTTTGCTTACCTGATATTAATTGAGACAGTGATAATCTTAACCTTTTTAAATTACCATATGTAGTTTCTTTTAAATAATAGCATTTAGTCCTGTACACTTAGGGTACAATAATAATAACACAAATTGATAGCATATATCATAATCACATTACAACTAAGTGGAATAAAAAAGAAGTCTGACATATTTTTGTGCTTCCCCAAACCTTAGAGAAAGGAGTATTTAAAAAAAAAAGCTATAAGATTTCAACACTGATTTGAAAGATTTAAAGTTTTGTAAATATTAAAGTTTTAGAACTGCAAATCATGAATTTGCTGTATAGCAATTTCTCTGCGTGACAGAAACACAGTGTTTGATGGACTGCTTAAATCACTTCATTCACCACTGAACTGAAACTAAAAAGAAACATCTGTATGGTACAAAGTGATATATATGACTCAAACATTTCAAGAATAGAAATGAAGATGAAATGGATGATTCATCATATCATAACCAAAAAGTAGATTTATCTGTACAATATAATTATCTTAATTGGTGTTAGTTAAAAATGAGGCCTAAATTTCCCAATCATATTAAATTACTACCAGTTTATTATGGGAAAGTACAGAGAAATTTTAACTCCAACAAACATGACTGCACCTGCAGCTCTGCTTATATAAATTCATGAATTTGAATATAAGTTTTAAGAGTTCTATCTTCTAGGAAAGAAATGATACAGTAAAGTTATTATTTGATGTATGAGTATTTTGAAGCAGGCTTTCCTTCTGTGTGCCACCGTTTATTTTTATTCCTATGCTATGACATGCACTGCTACCAGTGCTTTGCACAAAAGTTTCAAAAAACTGTTAGCTTAAGACTATTATAAAATCATAGTGGTTTGGCTTAAAATAAAGAAAACCCCTTTGCTGTGAATGCGATTTCTATTTGTCTTATTATAATTTCTTTTTTTTCTGATATCATTTGCCATTTTTAAATTTTCTGAGATGATTTCAGACTTGGAGAAAATTTGCAAGAAAAATAGAATTATTATGAAACATTTATAAAGTTTCCTCAAATATTAACATTTCACCCCATTTCCTTGATCATTTTTTCTCTATACATACATGTATGCTATTACTTGATCAGCCGTTTGGGAGTAGGTTGATACTGCTATTCCCTTAAGTAATTCAATTTGCATTTACTAAAAACAAGAATTTTTTTTTATACATAACAAAGCTGCAATTATCAAAATCAGGAATATTGATACAACCTTATTTTCCAATCATTGAGATATTATTCAGATGTCACATATTATTCTAATGGTGTTTTATTTGAAAAATGTTATTATTTTTTAAAAATTTCTAGTCCAAAATCCAATCCAGTATAACACATTGCATTCAGTTGTCATGTTTCTTTAGTTTTCTCTAATCTGGAAGAGTTTCTTAGATTTTCTTAGTCTTTCAGAAACTTGACATCTTTGAAAATTGCAGGCCAGCTATTTTGTAGAATTGCAGGACAGTTATTTTGTAAAACGTCCCTCGATTTGACTTTGTCTGATGTATACTCATGAGATTCAGGTTATTCAGTTTTGGTGAAATATCACAAAAGTGATATTCTCCTTTTCTCAGTGCACGAAAGCAGGAAGTGATAATGCGACATTTAAAATATTCTAGCTTAAAAATAATTTTACTTTTGCTATTATTCTTGTCACAATCATTCTCAGTGTACAGAATATATTACTAAGCCATTATATTGTTACTTGTTGCAAGTTCAGAAGTTTTATATTCTTTGATAGAGTGGACACTATATTTACTGTTTTTCTTTTTGACATTTTGTATCCTTTTTTATTCCAATTTTTATTAAAATTAATGTTTATTAGCTATTATTTTCTTTCTCTCAGTGTTTTCTGCTTTATCATTGAATTTGGCCTGATTAATTGCTTCTGTTTTGTCTTCCATTACCTGTATATAGAAGTATAATAAAAATCTTTAAAAAGGAAAAAAAAAAAATCCCAAGCAGCCACTCCCCATATTTCACTTTCTTTTAATTCTTTCCCCATGTATCTTCTAGATATAATTTTCTTTATAAAGGTCAATAACTAAAACAAGGCTTCAATTTCTTAGACCAGTTGTTGAGTAGTAAATTAAGATTCATAAAACTTATGAAATACTAGGATAAATCTCAGATAATCTAAAATCTCAAGAAATGTGTTATCTTGTGAATCTAGTGTTAAGAAACGTATTTTTCCTTGAATCTTTGAGTGGTGTAATAATGTATCTTGTTGAATAATTTGTAGATTTATAATAAGATATCTTGAGGTATTCTACAGATCACTGATTTGATCAAAGTAAATTGGGTTCAAGAAAGTCATTTCTCCTTTATCCATAACAAATTATGTAGCAGCCCTGGTGCAGTGTAGTTGATGTTTGAGATTACTACCACCAACATTCTTTTAATGAGTTCTTTCTTACTGTGTAGCTGCAGGTCATGTACACAGTACCGAAGGTGATGACGAATTTGTGCCTTTTTTAGACTTTAGACCTAAGTACTTGATCTATAACTATCTCTGTGTTAAGGATACTTCCATTTCATTATTTAAATTCCCTAAGGTAAATGAATATTAATGAATATTAGCTGGTTTTCATAAAAAAGAATCATTTAAATAAACATCCAATATAAAATATACAATTTCAGCTAGATAGTATGTCTTATATATATTGACACATATTTATTTTCTAGGGGGAAATTTGTAACTCACCAATAAGATGTTGAGAATAAAAGTGGAACTGCTATTATGATGCATAATCTTTAAAAGTCATTATACTCTTCCACTCTATAAACTCAACAGCTTTATTCTACACTTCCATGAGAAATCTGCCTTCATTAGGGAATCTACCATTTTTAAATTGTTTTTAATTACAGTTGACATTCAATATGACTTTATATTAAATTCAGGTGTACTACATAGTGGTTAAACATTTATATAATTTACAAAGTGATCCCCCTCATAAGTTTAGTACTTTGGTGTCATACATAGTTATTAAAATATTGACTGTTCTCTATGCCATACTTTACATTCCATGACTATTTTGTAACTACTAATTTTTACTTCTTAATCCCTTCACCTTTTTCACCCAAGCACTCCAACACCCCTCCCATTTGGCAATGACTAGTTCTTTTTATCTATGAGTCTGTTTTCATTTTGTATGTTTATTTTGTTCTTTAGATTTCCCATGTAAATGAAATAATATGGTTTATTTTTTCTCTGTGTGACTTATTTCACTTAGCATAATACCCTCTAGCTCCATCCATGTTGTTACAAATAGGAAGATTTCTTTTTTTTTTTTTTTTGTGGCTAAGTAATGGAGAATCTAACCTTTTCTTTTCCTTTCTTCTTTCCTTTAAATTGATCTACCATATACAAGGCATACTATTTATTGTGTCATAGACTTGATATAATTGAAAAGGTTTTGTTCTTATAAAAAATTTAGTAATTCTGAATGTGTCCTTCAAAATCCCCTTAACCAGCTAGTACATCTGTCTCCCAGCTATTTTGAGGCTGTGCTCTTCTCCAGAAAATTGCTCTCAGCCAAATAACACCCATCTCAGCAAGAGTTCTTTACCTGCCTCACCCCCATGTTTTGTGGGCAGACCTCGACCAATTGCAAGATATCATTGACTTTTTGGTGCAATTTGTGCTCTATAGCTTCAACATTGGGCCAGATTAACTAATCTCCATTTGAGATGACATTATTGGTTAAAGTTTATGTCCTGACCTTTATTACATCACTTTTTCCTCTCCTCCTGAGAACGTTTTTTCCAGGAAGATACTTGGGAAAAAAAAAAAAAATCTCCATTGGAGATTCTGCTGCTAAGAAACTTGACACATGACAATGCATACCAAGAGTTATCCTAGGAAGTAGCCCCTGAGAATGTGATTCTAGATGGCAAGGAGAATCTCATCTACTGCAAGTAAAGTATTGACAGTTCTGGGAATGCTCTGATAATGTAATTACTAAGGCCTCACCTATGATTTTCTGAAATAGGATACAGTAAAAATAGGATGCCCTGGCATTGCAATATCTCAGGTATTAGAGAGATATGAGAGAGAGAACAATTATAAAGACAGTAGAATTGGATGACTGTTGCTAAGTGCCAATAATAAATTAATCTTAGAAAGTGATTGTCTCAAATCCATTGATCAAAAATTTAAAGCAATGTGTGAAAGTCAGAATGCCTCCTTAGAGGTTTTTAAGAAAACCCTTATCTCCTGCAACTGGAGGGCAAAAATGGCTGTATAATCAGATGTAAGATATAAATGTGTAAGTGTTAGAAATTCAGAGAAGACTAAACTATCAGCCTAAAAGTATCACCTATTTCAGAGTCAAAATCATGAGAGGAAAGAAGGAAGATAGGAGATTTGGGATGGCTATATAAGGATATATGTACAAGGATCCTTGAATGCCTAGGTGCCCCTTATTAGAGGATAATGGCAATACTTTGCTAAACCATTATGAGGAGGTCTTGACTGATGTAATTTATTGGCAGGACTATTATTTCTTTCTTTAGCTGTGTCCTGCCTTCTCTCCTTGCCAGCAGACCCCTAACTATGGTCAAGTCTCAGCATAACCCAACTGGAAGTTGATATTTTATGGGTGCTGAATGGTGTGTGTGTACTTTAAAATTATATAATGTTTTTTGTCAATATCTGAACATTGTTCTGTGACTTTGGATTTAATGACCTAGAAAATGTCCTTAGAGCCAGTTCTGATATACTAGTGGGTACTAGGAAAATAACAATGGCCGACATTAAATAAAATGAAGCTTAAAGAAACACAGAGGTAGAGAGTGGAAGAAGGGAGCAAAATGATGGAGAAATAGGTATACTAGAATGTAAGACACAAGAAACAACCTGCTCTGTTTTTTCTAGCTAAAAGTGTTATGAAACTACATTTACAATGGTTAGAATGACAACCTAGTAGAGAGAAACACTAATGTCACAGAGGGGCCAGTGTGAATGTTCTCTGCTGAATGAGGCTAAAAGTAGGAGATACTATTGTAAGACCTGGGATCTCCATTGAAATATTTCTGAATGGAAAGGAGTCAGGTGGCAGCACTTCAACTGTAGAGGCCAGGTGGACATCTTTTCCTTTATTGGTAACACCAAATGAGCATGCCTGACGTATAGGATTTTGCATAACATCACATTAATCCATTGGAGACACTTTATGGCAAAAGAGGTGAGGTGGTGAGCATATGACTATGAGATCCACTGGTTCTACTGCATACTACATTATGAAGAATTCACTTTCCTGGTATAGCAGAATAATGATGATATCCTGCAAAGGCAGTGAATTGTGAGGGTATAAATATGGAAAGAAATGCACGACATAATTCCATACTTTGGCATTTGAGTTATACAGACTTTAAAATTGGATGTTTACAGTCCAGTGCTTTTATATATTGAAGAGAGACAATATCATCAGACCAGTCAATTACCAATAGCTTCTTATCATTCTGGACCTTTTTCAGGTGTTCATTCTCTAGAGAGGCCTTTCTTGACCTACAAAATAGTCATAAAGATTCATCTCAAATCTCACTTCAAGAGACCCTGCCACAGGGAACATAGCTAAATGACATTCTCTAGCTTTGGCACATTTTATTCATTGTGTGTTCATACAAAGTCACACTTCCACTATACTACTTCTAATCAATGACTGAGTACAGTGAGTGAACTAGAACTCAACTATTTTTACTCCATGCAAGAATTCTCTTAGTGGAACACATTAAGCTACTTAACATAAGACTGGAAGAAACTCGAGGATAATTGTACAAGAAAGATGATTTTGCATATATTTGCAACTTTAATTTCTTCATTAGAGAAAAGGAGAAACATGCATTTTGTCTGAAATTTAATATTTCTATTGAACATTTTCTGATTCGCAAATATAGCCTATCAGGTAAATTTGTTTGAACAAACCAGTTGACCTCATGTCATGTTCAATATAACAAGGGAAGAGTAGGGGATAAGTTGCACACTTTGTCAATGTAAAGTCTTGCTACATACCAGTGAATTCTGTGCATAAATTTAAAATGACTTGGGCAAAGGGCTTGAGAGGCTGAGGAAAAGAAATATGTAGTTGGCTATGTTAGATTCAAACTGAGCAGGAAAAAACACCTTAAGATCTTATTTGCCTAGCTTAGATTAGTGGAACTGACAGAGATTTGAAATAGGCTTTCTAGCATATTTATAATAGTATTTATATATCTACCAAAAGAGTCAAAAACATTGAGATTTTTTCATAAAAGGCCAAAGCTGTAATTTAGCCAAAAACATTTTTTTCAGAATACACAAAATGCATAAAGATAAATAAATCTTCTATTATAAAAAAGTGACTTTTTAAAAGTAGATCGAATAGTAGATTAAACCCAGATAAAAGAGAAATGATCATTGAAAGAGAGATACAAAGGACTTATCTAGAAGGTACTTCAAAAAGTAAAAAGAAAAAAAATAATTATTGAAGGTTAAGAAACATGGCAAATAGAATAAAAGCTCTGTGCCAGTTTAATCAAAATTTCGGAAGTCAATAATGAAGTGATTTAAAATAGAAAAAAGAAATCAATGAGAAAATGGCTCAAAATATACCGAACTGAATTGCACCAAATATGCAGGTCCAAGAACCCCAAGGCACCCTCAATTATTTTTTTAAAAAGGACATTTATATTAGGAAACATCACAGTAAAAGTGAAGAACACTGTACTAAAGAGATAGCAGGAAAGACAGAGAAGCTAAGAAGGAACTGCTATTAAAATAAAAGCTAATGCAGGACCTCAAACATGGAAGCCAGAAAAAGTGGAATATTATCTAAAATGTGCTAAGAAAAGTTAACTATCCACTTAGAATGCTACATCTGGAGTCCCTAACTTTTAAGAATAAATGGAAAATTCTATACCTGGAATCCCTAATTTTCAAGAATATGTGAAAAATAAAACTATTTCCAGTCAAACAAAAATTGAGCTAATCACAACTAAATCTTACCAGAAAAATTCCGAAGTATATACTCAGGCATGAGGAAAATGTTTCCAGGTAGAAGGGGTGATGAAAAATAAAAGAAAATCAAGAGCAAAAAATACTTGAAAATAAGTATTAAGGAAGATTAATCAGGATATCTGGTCAAGGGATATTTAAATTTTTGTGCATTTTTTTTCTTTTAAGATATGAGATACTAGTGCTGATGAAAAAGATTATGTATTAAGGAAAAGGACAAAACTGATGGAATATAAGCTCTCTAAGGGTGTTATATGGTTGTAATCCAGTATACGAATGAGGGATTGTATCTTTTAGAAGTAGAATGAATGTTTTCTGACTTACAAGTGAGAAGATGAGAAGGTTATGAACTGATTTTTCTCTTTCCTTCGCTTCTCTTACTCCTTTTTTTCATTTTTTCCTCTCCTTCTTTCAAGTGTGTGAGTTAAGGTCAGTAGCTCAAAATAAGATAAAGAAGGAGCCTGTGGTTTGAGAGGAGTGAAGAAAGTATGTAAGGGGAGGAGGGAGAACATTCTTGAGAAGAAAGCAAGATTGGCAAACTGCTGATAATCCTCTTGGTTCTCTCCTGCCTTATTTGTCTATTACTCTCTTACAATTTTTTTTTTTCGTTCTTGCAATATCTCTTCCTTAAATTATTAGCAGTCATATCATGTTGTACTAGTCCTTTCTAGGTGTTCATCTTCAATCCAGAGCTCTGTTGTTAATTTTAGACTTACCTTTATATTAATATGTTATTTCCTTCCTTGAAAGCATTCAGTGATGGTACCAAATTACCTGTAAATAAAGCCAAATTCCTTTCCATTGGGTGTCCCCCAAATCTATCAGATACTATTTTTCTTTCTCTCTCTTTACTCAAGTTATTTCTCTTGCCTGTCACCACCAGTTCTTTACATGTCTCTCTTCTCTCTTTATTAATAACTACATAGTTAAAGGCCTTGTTCTTAAATACATCTCTATATTCAGAATTTTCCAGTAAAGGCTAGATGTTAATAGTAGTCAAAAATAATGGTTTGATATCACCTAATATTAGATACAAAATTATGTTTGATCACTTAATAATTTGATCTTAAAAAGGTTTTAAATTTCTTTAATATGTTTGTCATTAGTAAGACATTGCTAATAAGAATACATTGCTAAAGATACAGTAAAAATTGCAATATATAAATTACATCTGGCAGATGGTTCAAGAAATATTTTCTGTTTTTATAAAAGTTATAAAACATTTATTTCAGTTTATATTCTTCAATGTTAATATTTAAATACATGCCTCCTTCCAATTTCTTCACTTTCTACTGAATTTCTTATTAAAAATACAGCCCATTATTTCTGAGGTGCAACACAGTAATTAATACTTATAAAGTGTGTTGTTGGCCTCCTTCCCACTCATTTCTGCCTAGACAAATTTGATAATGAATTGAATTTGGGAAACTGGTTTAAATATTTTGAGCAATGAATAAGTTGGAGTAGTTTACAGAAACATTTACCAAGAATAAAGATCAATGCCCTTTACTATTTGTGTTATCTAAAACTATTGTAGAAACACACAATTTAAAAGAAATGGAAAATAATTTTTACTTATATAAAGGTATGTAGAAACTATTAATAAATACACATAAATTTTAGTTTTTCATTTGAAAAACAAAGAATATGGTCGTATATTTGCATCTCTATTTAAACGATAATTCATTGCTTTTTAATAGGAAATTCTATCATCAACAACTCATCTTTCATATGTAAAATATAAAAACTGCTTATGCTTAAAATATTTGTGTTCGTTATAACTTTTTACTATATATTATGTCTAAATTATGATTATGATGTTACAAATCCCATTAAGATTAATATTCCATTATAACTACTATTGAAATGTTTTCCATTATATTGTGCAATATATATTAAAATCAAAGTGAGTTACTCTCTGAGAAAAAATATTTTGCCATCTAGTTACTCCTACTCATTATGCTACTCTATATTCAATGACAACTTTTTCAAAAAAAATAGAATCCTAATATTCATTAGAATTAATGTAAAATTTTTTCCCAAATATTAAAATCATATTACAGATTCACTTAAAAGTAATGTCAGTCTATTTTTGAAATTAGGTAATGTATCTGTACTATTTTTACATATAATTAATGAAAAGGTATACAGAATGATGATATATATACTCGCAGTGCAATGATTGCTAGTCAAGGTAATTTATGTATTATCTCCTCAACATGTTTTAAAAATCTTTATTTTTCTTTTATTTTTTAATTAGTGATGAGATTCAATATTTTATATTAGTTTTAGGTGTAAAACATAATGGTTAGACATTTACATAATTTATGAAGTAATCACCTTGATCAGTCCAGCACCCACTCAGCACTATACAGAGCGATCACAATATTATTGACTATTCTCCCCATGTCATATTCAACATCCCCATGACTATTTTGTAACTAACAACTGGTTAGTTCCTTCACCTTTTTCTCCCAGACTCCAATCCCTATCCCATTAGGAAATCAACAGTTTTTTCTCTGTATTTATGAGTCTGTTTTTGTTTTGTTTGTTCATTTATTTTTTTTCTTTAGATTCCACATGTAAGCTAAATCATATGGTATTTGATTTTTCTGATTTATTTCACTTAGCACGATAACCTCTAGGTACACCCTTGTTGTAAATATATTTTTTATGGTTGACTAATATTTTACTGTGTATATGTACCATCTCTTTATCCAATTGTCTATCAATAGGCACTTAACTTGCTTCCATCTCTTGTCTATATAGTGCTGCCATGAACACAGGGGTGCACAGATCTTTATGAATTATTATTTTGGTTTTCTTTGGATAAATACCCAGAAGTGCAATTGCTGGGTCAAAAGGTATATCCATTTTTAATTTTTGAGGATCCTCCAGACTGTTTTCCATAGTGGCTGTACCAATTTGCAATCCCATCAATAGTGTATTTGCCACAGTCTTGCCAAAATTTCTTGTTCTTTGATTTATTGATGATAGCCATTCTGACAGGTGTGAGGTGATATCTTATTGTGGTTTTAATTTGCATTTCTCTGATGATTAGTGACCTTGAGCATCTTTGCATATGTCTATTGACCATCTGTGTTTTCTCTTTGGAGAAATATCTTTCCAGGACTGCTGCCCATTTTTTAATTGGGTGATCTGTTTTTGTTGTTGAGTTGTATGATTTCTTTATATATTTTGGATACTAAGCCCTTATCAGATGTATCATAAGCAAATCTCTTCTCCTATTTGGTAGGTTGTCTTTTCGTTTTGTTGATGGTTTCCTTTGCTGGGCAAAAACTTTTTAGTTTAATGTAGTCTCATTTGTTTTTGTTTTTGTTTTGGTTTTTTTCTTTTATTTCCCTTGCCCAAAAGGTATATCCAAAAAGAAGTTGCTAGTAGCAATATCAGAGAGTTTACTGCCTATGTTTTCTTCTAGAAGCTTTATAGTTTTGGATCTTATATTTAAGTCTTTAATCCATAAAATTCATTTTAATGTATTTTTCTATGCAGAATTAAAAATATCTTCAGTAAATAGAATGCAACAATTGTTAAAAGCAACCCTGTTAGCTACAATACTTTGTGTTGCCTATAATATACATGATCTATTACATATAACTCATTTGACCTTTATCTTACTTCTTAGAACAGTATTAAATCTTAAAAATATTTTTAATTAAATGGAAATTTATAGCCTACAAATGCAAGTAAGGTCCATGGGTATGATATAATCCTGTCAACACAGTCAAACATTAAAATCCTTATCATATGTTATATTAGACTTTATGGCTCATACCCACCAATGAAAATAGACTATACTATTACGCTCTAGTGTAATAAGGGGAATAAGAAAAATTAATATAGATGTGCTCTATAATGATAATACTAGACATTGTTAAATGTGTAAATCAAATCACTAATAAACAATATAAATTAAATTCTGACAATTTTTAGTTTCTTCTTACTAAAAAACTAGTGATAAGTATTAATCACTGGGAACTTTTCCTTGACCAATCAGAATAATTATCGTGTTGAACAAGTTCTTATCCTAGTTGACTCAGCTATTTTCAAATATCTCTTCTTTGCTTATATAACTATTTAAAATATTTAAATACTGGACATTTAAAGCTCAATTTCTGGAAAAGTTTCTGTTTCCTTTCAATATGCTTATTGATTTCTGTATGCTATTGAGCTTTATATACCTACCCTAAACTCACTTTATACTGATCCATCTTTTTATTTGTTTGTGTGTTGTGTCATCACTATGAGATCAGAAGATATCAGGAAGCTGTAGGACAGAATATCCATTTATTTTTTTTTTAAGAAAGAAGAGTCAATATCTGCTTTGAATAGGCTAGAAATTTTCCTCTCCCTTACCTCACATCATAAAACTTTTCATACAACAGTATGAAAGCCTTTTGTGGTAGTAGTTGTGGTTTTGATTTTTAATTACTTAGGCCAAATATCATGTAATATTATATATCACTGTTATGCATTTTCTAAGATATTCAAAACATACTAGACACTGTTGTATACTCCCTATACCAGGTGGTATCTGCTTAATAAAGATGTTTTTCTTATTTTAGTTTAATAATTTAGTGTTATTATGTCAGGAATGATTACAAGGCAAAATTAGAAGCTATTTTCTACTGCTACCCATTTTCACTCCTTGTTGTCTAAGTATCCTTTTATTTGTCACTAAATTTAACCCACATGGCAAAAACATTCATCAACAACAGTAAATCCATAGCATTGTGTCTGAGTAACAATGAATAAATAAATCTGCAGTGTAAAATGATACTCTGACTTTATTCTTGGAAACATACATTTTCAGTAATAACTACACTCTAAAAGAAAGACTGCACAGTGAAGAAAGACAATCATAATTTTTCAAATGTCAGTTTTATTCTTGTGTAACAATTACTTTCTGTGAAAGAAAAACTATTTTATAAAACTCTTAAATTTAGCCAACTTTTTTTTTAACTCTTGGAGGAGAAAGCCTGACAGGTATATAGAGCTTATTTTAGAAACACAGCTACTTAATAATTTTTCCCTAAAAGTAATTTTTATTTACAACATCATAAAGATTTTTTTGCAATACTTTTTATTACAGTAAAATACACATAACAAAATTTACTATCTTAACCATTTCTGTGTTCAGGTCAGTGTTATTATACAGACTAATATTGCTGTACAACCACCACCATTCTTCCTCAAATTTCATCTTGCAAAATAAAATTCTGCAGCCACTAAACAATAACCCCGATCCTGGCAACCATGATTTTCCTCTTTTTTAGCTCCTTTTTCCCCCCATATCTCATTCTCTTATAATCACCATTCTACTCTCTGTTCTGTTATTATAAGTTCAACTTTTTTTTCCCCTTTGTGTCTGGCTTATTTCATTTGGCACAATGTCCTCCATTTTCTCTGGTCTGTCACAAATGGCAGGATTTCCTTTTTTAAAGCCAAATGATATTTCATTACAGATTATATGTGTGTGTGTGTGTGTGTGTGTGTGTGTGTGAAAATATGAAATATATATATGAAAGATTAAATTTTCTTTCTCCATTCATTCATCAACGAATATGTAGATTATTTTCATATCTTGGTTATTGTGAATAATGCTGTAATGAACATGGGAGTTCAGATATCTCTTTAAGATAGTAATTTTACTTCCTTTAGGTATATATCCAGATTTTTGATTACTCTATGTTGTCAGGTTTCATGTTTATAGTTTATTGAGAAATTGTTCTAAGTACTGGTAATATTTTTGTAGCTATGCCTATTAATGCATACACACATCAATATATACATGTATAAACATATTTTGGAAAGCATTATGTTTATGGACGCATAGAATATGAGAATATACTGTGCTAATGTGTGTGCAATTAAAGATTTGGATTGATTTTAATAGAAAACATAAAAAAGTTTCAATAGATCAGACTCTTGCCCAAAACAAATTAGTCATTTTATATTTTGTACTTCTATATTGAAACCATCAAAATACATTAAAAATGATAGAATATTCTTATTTGTTTAGAAATTAAATCTACTGTTCAGGTCTTATATAAATCATTAGGACAGATAATTTAATTTCATTTATGTTGGAAATGATGAGCTGTAATAGGATGTGCCAAGAGAAGAAATAAATCTTCAGCCAACTAAAGGCATACTTATTTCAGTTTTCAAAATCAAGTCACTGAAATGTCACATTAAGACAATGACAATCTTAAAAGAAGTTTATAAAATCTCTTAGAAAAACATAGTCAAAATCTTTTGTAAATACATGTAATCTTTCTAGATTTTTTTGAGATATCTTAAACATATATTTTTAAAAATCCTGAGGATAATATGTTTTAGGTAAGTGTTGATATTATTGTATTATTAAAATATTTTTCAAAAACTGTTTTTTATTTCAACTTTACTTGAAACTTGTTGGTTAATTTTATTTTTTAGTTATTTAAGATCAACTAAATTTTTATGATAGGTTAAACTATTAACTTTAATGATAAAAATAATAACACTTACGTGCTACATTACTAGTGTATAGGTTAGGATTTGACCCCAATAGTATGACTTTAGTGTTTACCTTTAAACCATTTCTCTGTGTGGTTTACTCTAACACATCAAATTGTTATCAACTGCAAAGAACTGCACATAATTAAGACAATATTACTTTTATAGAATATTTGAAAAAATCCTGTTATTGGGTAAAGTAGTTGTCTATCAAAACAATTTTGGAGAATTATGTCTCACATTCTTTTGGCAATTGAACCAACCAAATATAGAACTTGGAATAAGGGTGAAAACAAAAATGCTCCAAATCTTCATATTGTAATTTTTTTATGTATCTCTGGAGGAGTGAAAGTCATAATTCTGCATAGTGAAAGCAGTACACACTGCAAAACATTGAAGAAAAAAATTGTTACCAGAAGATTTTAGCAAATGTATGCCTAAAGATTATATAGTTGAGCTTTTAATTATCAACTAATTGGGCATGAGTCCCAGGGAGATGTTTGTAATATTTCATACCCTACAAATGAAAGATTTTAGTATTAGCTAATACATGGAACAAAAACAAGGAGAGAAAATGCTAGAAATCTATAATGATATAAAAATTGGCCTGAAGCGAAAAGAAAACATTTTGTTTAGCAACAGAATAATGTGGTAAAGTATAAATAAAGATAAAAGTTAAAACGTGCTTTTAAAATGAATCTATATTACTCTGTTATAATTCACATATAATCATTGACTTGAATTGTGACTAGAGGAATTGTTTCTTTGACTTGAGTCAATATGAAAAAATATAAACCATTTATATTGTGTTAAGAAAATATTTTTTATTTAGTCAGTGTTAATAAAAAACCTATGGAATGTAGTAACTAATGGTCAGAGAAATAGGAAGGTTAAGTTTATAATAGACATCTATTATTTGTTTTGTTTATTTAATTTTGGTGCTTACCTAAAACCTCTTTTCTTCTGACAAGAATTACTCCCACTGCATGGGTAACACATAAACAAAGCACTCTTTCCTTTTTACCACAGTGATTGGTTTAATATGGCCTAAGCTAATCAAACCAGAGTTATCTCTGAGTAGCTGACAGATTTCAAGAAAGAGTCCTACATTATGGAGTTGTTATTTGAAAGAAATAAAATGAGAATTTAGACTACGACAGGCCATATGCATGGAATGAGTTTATCTGAGAGATAGAAGAGGGGAAACCTTATGATATTGTTTAAATCTCTGTATCCACCTATGTCCAAAATTACTTTTGCCTTAGACGTTTCAATTACATAAGATAACAAGTTTCAACTTTACTTAAAATACTTTGAATTAATACAACTGAAAGAAACATCAGTTCATAATTTACACACGTAGAATAAACCTGACTGAAAACACTCTCTGTAAAGCAAAGTAATACCTTACGGTATTTTGCCTGTAATTTTTTGAGGGTTTCATATTCTCAGCAAAATTTCTAAAACCATAATTTAAGTTATAGATCTGAGTTCTGCTTATCTTGTATTGATTTTTCTGCTTGTCTTGACAAGATCCTGGTTAATTTTGCTGTATTTTTTTAATGCTAAGATGATTTTTATGAAGCAGAATCATTATGAAAATCTGATTTCTCATACTAATTTCTCAAACAGAATCAATTCCTAGGCAAAAAAATTTCTTACATTTTGCATTTTAAAATACCCAATTCTTGTGATTAAATTGCTTTCATACATACTCCCTGCTAAATACCTGTTTTCTATTACTTATTATTCCAGAAATGAAATATTTTTAAAGGCATGGAATTGTTGCTTTCTTACCCACAGAAATTATTTTTAAGCTGCTTTCTTCTATTACAATGTAGTTTTGAGGTGAGTAATAATTTCAAGGTTAGCAACAGAAAAAATACCCACCCCCCCATCAAATAGATTTTTGGACTGTATACTACTTTTTATTTATTTTTGTTTCCCTCTTAATTCTCCCCACTCCCCTTCCACCCTTGACCTTTGGATGTTGCCATTTCCCTTAAGGACTGGCTCTCTGAAGGCGGGGCATCTCCTCCCACGCTCTTGCAGAGAGCCCATGGGGCCTGGTGCCCCTGGAGCACTCTGGGGGCCTGGCACACCCGGGGGGCCTGGCACACCCGGGGTATGGTTCCTGGCTCCACCTGGGGTGAGAACCCAGGACCTTCTGTATGTAAAGCAGATGTGCTAACCACTACACTATGGAGCCACCCCTGTATGCTACTTTTTAAAAGAAAATACATTTTTTCTATGGTTTTATAAAAATTTTATTTTATTAAGAAATTCTGCCATGTTAAATATCACTGGGCTACAAATATTCATTTCATGTGACAAAGTTACCATGATAAATTGGCATTCTTATGTATTAAAGAACAATTGTATGTTTATATACATGTCTTAAGAGTTTCAGCTTAGATATAAGTTGATAATGTTAGAAAACCTTTTAGAAGCAGATGAAATGAGAAAATAGATTATAAAATTATTGAAATACTTATCAAAAGAAACATAAAATAAATAACAAAAAGCAGAGAAAAAAATTACAATTAAGACCATTGGAACTACTAAAATTACTATGGAGACTGGAATATATGTGGAATTACTCAAACTCAAAATGACTGTAAACAAGGTGAAAGTTTTGTGATTTGCTCAAAAGGAGTCACATAGTAAACTTTAACTGGCTTAATTAAAAATCCTCTTTGAACTTCAATGCTACAGAAAGCAGAAAGCAAATGGCAATAAAAATTATTCTAGTCAATGAAAAAAGTCTAAGATAGTCATGAGAAATAGTTTCAAGTAAACACTGAAAAATGCTGAGAAAGCTTGGATAACTCACAAAATTAATGTAAGGATATAGAGATTTTTTAATAAATTGATCAAATGTTTATATCTTTGCAATTCCATAAAGTGATGTGAAGTGCTTGTCTACATATTTTTCACACCTTGGAACTGTGTGCCTATTAAAAGAACTTTATGTATTATTCTTGCTGCCATATTTAAAATTTATGTTTTATAATGAAGTCATTGGATTCAGGATTATTCAGTGGCAATAGAATCTCTAATTACAGGCATATCTCATTTTATTGCACCCGGCTTTATCGCACTTCACAGATGTTGTGCTTTTCACAAATTGAAGTCAAAACTTTCCACCAGGAAAAGATTATGACTTGCTTTATTGCTGTGGTTGGAAACTGAATGGCAATATCTCTGAGGTATGCCTGTATTGCCTTAATATATGAAGGTAAATTGATATAATTCTGCGTAGAGCCTTAAATATTTACTTAATAGCCCCTTGTAGAGTGGGACTTTTGTTTTTGTAAAAAGACTTAACAAGTCATTTTCTACACTGGAAATTTTGATGTTATTTACCATTTGAAATCATGACATAAGTCCTGCTGAGTGAAGGTAGAAAGTGCTTGAAAAATTAGGTAAAATAAGTTAAACTAGTTTATAGTTTATTTTAAAAACTTTGAGTTTATGTAGTACATAACAATAAAATTATGATACAAGGTAGAAAATGATAGGCACCTGTTAGAAAATTTTTTAAATGTTATCATTTCCAAAGCAAGATGAAGATTTCTATGACGATTCA
>NW_011888807.1:2104038-2105770 GCF_000151845.1 Pteropus vampyrus
TTATCTGCAAAAAGTGATGATTGAATTCTTCTTTCCCAATTTGGTTGCCTTTTATTTCTTTCTCTTACCTGATTGCTCTGGCTAGGACTTCCTGTAGTATATTGAATAACAATGGTGAAAGTAGGCTGCCTTGTCTTGTTCCTGAACTTAAAGAAAAAGCATTCAGTTTTTCACCATTATTATATTAGGTGAGGTTTTGTCATATGTGGCCTTTATTATATTGAGGTGCTTCTATACACATTTTATTGAATATTTTAATCATAACTAAATGAAAAAGGATTGAAACTAGTAGGGAGTGAAAGAAATCTAATTACACTTCATAAATAAATAGATAATATTTGGGAAAAAATATTGCATCAGGAAAATAAAATTAACTATACATGGAAATCGACAAAACAGATGTGTTAGTTTAACATGAAATAGTCTCTGTATGATATAATAAAAATAATGATGAGGTCTTTATATGATTTTGATGAAAACATTTAATATCATTTTTATGTACCTGGAATGAAACTCAGCAGTAAATTTTACTTTAGAAAAATAATGTTAAATCATCAAATACTGGATCCTGGATTAACTACTTTGTGTGATAATGATTAAAATATACAAAGTGTGTGTGTGTGTGTAAACAAACAAACATACAAATAAACAAACAGACAAATAAATAAAATTTGGGGCACATAAGTTAGCAGCCCTGAGAGACTATGTGAGAATGATATGTAAAATTCAGAAAAAGTAGTGAAAGCTTGAGAGGTAACAAAGAAAGGCTAGGTGGCAATGGCTATTGATTTAATTCTGGTGCATACTAAACCTCTTAATGTTTATAGCAGGTTTATTCATAAATGTGAAAAAGCTGAAACAGTTAAGATATCCTCAGCAACAAGGTGAGGATGTCTGCTTACTACTACTAATAAAAAATACCAGCAGCATTTTTTGTAGATATAGACAAGATGATTCAAATTTACATACAAAGGCAAAGGAACTAGAATAGCCAAAATAGTTTCAAAAAATAAGAATACAGGTGGAGGAATCATACTTCCTGATTTTAAGATTTACTACAAAACAACAAAATTTAAGACTTATTATTTGTGAAAGGATAGAAACATAGATCAATGAAAAAAAATAGGTTCCAAAAATAAACTCACACAATATAGTCAGCTGATTTTTGACAAAGGTGCAATGAAATAAAGAATAGTCTTTTCAACAAATGGTGTTACAATTTGAACATTAATATGTAAAACAAAAAAAATAAAATAAGACAAACACACAAAAACTCTGACCTCATTCTCAGGCCTTGTACAAAAATTAAAACAAAATGTATTATATAAAATTTTTTGAAATCGTAGAGTTTTAAACTTCTATAAGAAAATATAGGAAAACATATTCATGGTCTGGATTAGGCAAAAAAAAAATCTTCAATAGATGAATAGATGAACAATCTGTGGTATATACTTACTATGAACTGTTATTTAGTGATAAAATATTAAGTATTAAGCCATACAAAACCATGGATGAATTTTAAACATATACTGCTAAGTGACAGAAGACATTCTGAAAAGGCTACATAATGTATGATTCCATTTACATAACATTCTGGAGAAAGTAAAACTAAACAGACAGTAAAAATATCAGTGTCTTCCAAGGGCTTGGGGAGAGGTGAAGGTTAAACAGACTGGGAATATTTTAGAGTCATGAAACTACTCTTTCTGATACTATAATAGTAGATGTGTGA
>NW_011888807.1:2105820-2106612 GCF_000151845.1 Pteropus vampyrus
TCCAAGGGCTTGGGGAGAGGTGAAGGTTAAACAGACTGGGAATATTTTAGAGTCATGAAACTACTCTTTCTGATACTATAATAGTAGATGTGTGATATCATGCATTGGTTAAAAATAGTAGCTCTTAATAGCACAAAAAGTGAATCTCAAAGTATATAAATAAAACATGATCATTTAGGATTTAAGTGATCCCAGGATGAAGGGCAGATTTTGATGAAAAAAAATCTGTCACAAATGTATGAAATAATTTTACTAAAGAGAGTTAAAAGAAAAGTGCTGACTGAAATAATTTTGGAAATAAGTGAATACTGTAGGGCTAAAGGCAGAATAAACTGTACATAAGCACTGTCCTCTAGTTGATAAAATATGAATTGTGGTTTGTCAATTCTGAAACAACTATACATGTGTACTAGAACTGACCAATTAATTAAATGTGTAGTAGATAATGGAATTCATGTCTCTATTAAAATGGGAGTTTACAGATAAGCAAAAGTAAAAAAAAAAAAAAAAAAAAAAAAAACTAGAATGACTCATGTGGAAATGGGTTAGAATTTGGGGACATGAATATATACTTATATTTAACTTATTATAGGTATAGAATAATAGAGAAATATTTAAAGATAGATTTAGATACATTTGTTAATTCAGCTACATGTTTCATTTTTCTGCTAGCTGAGAGTGCCTAGAAGCAACAAGTCAGTAGTAATGAGCACACACAAGATCCAGATCTTGATTCTAATGCCTTTCAACAGTGAAAATAACTAGAACTCTGGAGAAAAAGCTGTTTATAGA
>NW_011888807.1:2106662-2111830 GCF_000151845.1 Pteropus vampyrus
ATCCAGATCTTGATTCTAATGCCTTTCAACAGTGAAAATAACTAGAACTCTGGAGAAAAAGCTGTTTATAGATATGGGGCAGGGAATATACCAAATGAGCCTGGAAAATCTTGTAATGTCAGAATATAAGAAAATGCTAAAAAAAAAAAAATGATTGGGAGGGTACGTCAAAGGGACAAATGAACCAACCGAAAGAGACCACAATAGCCAAAACTGGAACAATTTGAGTAATGAAGTAAAAAAGCAGTACTGCATTATAATTCATATTATAAAAGAAGTATTCACGAGTGAATAATAATAAAAATAAATGAGAAGAATGAGCACATCTCCATATAGAATTCCAGATATCTGTGTAAGGTATCCCTACCCTGAAGAATTGGATTGTAACTCCTCACTCCTTAAGCATAAGCTGTGTATAATAATTTGGTTCCAAATAGTATAGCATGGAAAGGGAGAATTAAAGAGTAACTTTATAGTAGAGAAACCTGACAAACACTGCCTCAACAAGGTGATCAAGGTTTAAGTGATAAGTCATGCTGACTTATCACTTAAAGATGTACCTTTGGTATAATATAATGAAAATGGAATCGAATCTCTTTAGTCCTCTTTCAAAAACCTAAGACACCAATATAATTATGAGAAAAACTTAGACCTACCCTAATATAAAGACATTCTATAAAATACCTAATCAGTAGTCCTCAAAACTATCAAAATCATCAAAAACTAGGAAGTCTGAGAAACTATCAAAGCAAAGAGGAGGTAAAGGATATGTGACAACAAAATGTAATGCAATATCTTGGTATCATTGAGTACATTAGGTAAAAACCAAGGAAATCTGAATAAAGTACGGACCTTCATTTTTTAAAATTGGAAGCTATAAACCTTTTTAAATTAGCATTAAAAATTGTTGGAAATAAAGATTTTGTCATTCTGGATTTATGCTGTTCTCACTCATTTTCTTCTATTCTAGCTTTTATTAGATATAGTTGTCATATTGTGCAAATTTAAGGTGTAGTACCTGATAATTTGTTGATATATGTTTATATTGTAAATTAATTATATAAAAACATTAGTTGTCAGCTCTATCACCCCATGCAATTACCACTTTTAAATGTAAATATGAACATTTGATACCTACTGTTTTAGCAACTTTGAAATATATAACACAGTATTGTTTACTACAGTCACATTGGATCCCCAGAACTTATTTATCTTATAACTGGAAGTTTTCATCCTTTCACCAACATCTCTTTTTTCCCATCCCTCAGTCCCTGGCAACCACATTCTACTCTCTGTTTCTATGAGTTTAACACTTTTATATTTCATATGTAAGTGATATCATACAGTATTAAACTTACTGTCTGACTTATTTAACTTAGCATGATACCCTTAAGGTCCATTCATGTTGTCACAAATAACAGGATTTTCTTTTTTTACGGCTAAATAATGTTCCATTTTGTGCATGTGTTTATACATACCACACTGTTTTTTATCTATTTGTCTATCAGTAGACAATTAGGTTGTTGTCTTGGCTATTCTGAATAATGCTGCAATGAGCATTGAGCATATATAGTTCTTTGAGATAGCAATTTGATTTTCTTTGGATAGCAAAAGAATGTGATTACTATATCATATGTTAGTTCTATTTTTAATTTCTTAAAGAGCTTCCATAGTGTTTCTATAGTGCCTGTACCAATTTACATTTCCACCAACAGTGCACAAAGATTATGTTTCTCTACATCCTTGTCAATAGTTGTTATTTCTTGTCTTTCTCATAATAGCCATTCTAAATTAATAGTGAATGTAAGAAATGTGTAATTTACTGAACTAGAAGACACCTTAATCCTCAAGGACTTCGTAATTTATTTTTATTTGAAAAACAAATACTCATATACAATAATTTTTATATACTCATATAATCAGGAATAAAATCAATCTCACTTCAAATATTTACCTCATGAGTTTTTTACATGTGAATATACTGAAATATGTTAAGTTTAGTTAAGTTTAACAAAACTTTAAATGTTTAAAACCATAAATACAAGGAAAAATGTGGAGAAAAGCAAAGAATAGATAAAGATTATTTTACTTTTAGATATTAATTTCAAATATTTCACCTGAAGGAAATATATTCTGATATTGACATTGCCACTATTCAAAGTTTTTAAAAATATTATATATCTGACATAAAATATCAAATAATTTAAAACTCCAAATTATTTAGAATATAGAATTTATTTATTTATTTATTTATTTATTTATTTATTTATTTTTATGGTGACTCTGGTTAATGAAATCCAATGTTTCAGCTGTACATTTTAACAGTAAAGCATATCTATATTTACACTGTGTGTTCACCTCCCATAGTTAGATTTCTTTCTGTCACTTTACCCTGACTACTTCCTCTCTCCCCTCTACCCTCTGGTGAATATAGAAATAATTCAAATACTTCCATGTTTGAAATAAAAATGGCAGCTGGGCTCAATGGAAAATAATTGTTAAAAAATTTGTATTCCAATTAGAGTCCTACTCCATTTGGCTGTGTAATGTTCAGTAGGTTGTTCAATTTCCAGTTTATTCATCTTTAAAATGAGAGGGGTTGAATATACATCAGAAAGGTCTTTCTATTCCAAAAATCTATAATCTGAATAGCAGTTCATCTTTTCAATGGAGAAATATAATAAAAATGCATGAAAATACCTTTAATATACCAAACTAATATATTAAGCTTTAAAATATCAGGGAAATTATAACATTTTGGCTTTTATTTATTGTTTGTGGAAATTATTCAAGCTGAGATATGCAATTGAGTTTATTTTGATAAGTGATTAGAAACTATTATTTCTGATGTCATTCCTTTCTATGAAATATTGATTACATTTATTATTTTTGATTACTGTTGATTCATTTTTATTTCATTAATGTTCACGACAAAATTTAAGACTTTATTAATCTTCATTGAAGACTATTTTTCTCTTTAGAAAATCATGAAATCTATGATATGTTCATCAAAACTCTTAGTTTATATTTTAAGTGATATGAAAAGTTATGTTTTTGTGTGAAAAATGAATTATAACTACAAATAGTAACAAATATCTAAAACTGATTAGGGAGTATATCTTCTAGAAATATTCCTGCAAATTAACTTTCTTAATGATACTTATACATCTCTGACATGACCTCATTTATTCAGGGAAATTTTAATATGAAGGTATTTTATTCATTCTTTATGCAAAAAAAATATTTTGGAGTATCTGTAATACTCCAAGTACTGAGACAATTCTGAAATTACTATCATAAATAAACATGAATAAATCCTTTATTATAAACTAACATATAGTTCAGTAGGGGAGGCAGATATATTCACCAATAATCTTAATGAAATATTATGAGTATTTAAAGAATTATGTTTAAAATATACGGCTTTCATGGAAGAGAGTAGTTAACTCCAAAATGTTTTTCTTAATAACAAAAATATAATTTAAAATGTCTGTACTTTATAATAATGTATACAAAATTAATAAAAATCCAATTAAAATACACTTTATTTTTGGAATTTGATAACTGTGAAGATCATCTGGAAAATATATTCATCAAAATATTATTTAGTTTGGAGATCTTGACTTATCGGTAAACTTCCTATAAACCTACCATTACTAAAGCAAAATGAGGCTGTAATATTCATAGCCACAGATTCACATGAAAGAACAGAGAAACCACAAATAAATCAAAGTGGACATAATGCATAAGATATTTGGATGGCTCATCAGAGAATTAACTACTTAATGTCTATCGATAGGGAAATGGTTATATTATGTATTTTCTTAGGTCAAAATGTCATATATTCATTAAAATCTGTAATATAGACAGCAGAAGTATAGTATATCACTAATATGTGTAAAATATAATCCATTAGGTACTTCACAATTCAGTATTAACAAAAACATGTATGGGATAAACAATAAAATAAATAAAAACTGAAAATGATTTAAAATCTCAGTTTTATTAAGAAGAGATACAGAGCATGATTATAAATGTAACTTTCTTTTTATCCTTAGGAGAATCTTTCTTTGTTCTTCAGGGAAATAAAGGAAGCAATATTGATCTAACACTATTTAGAACAATCAACTAAAGAAAAAATAAATCCTAACATTTTATTTTAGGATGTTCGATCCAGAAAAATGTTCTTATAATATCACTGAAAGCTTATTTTGTTAGTTATGCTGGCTTCATCAAATAATTTGGAGAGTTTATCCTATTGTTCCTTTACTTTCTGAAAGAGGTTTTATACAGATAGTATTTCTTACAAATATAAAATAGAATTTATCAATAGAGTCAGGTAGGCCAAACATTTTCTTTACAGGAATGATTTAGATTAAGAGTTTAATATTTTTATTTGCTACAAACAGGGAAGTGAATTTAGTGTTTTTTTAGTATTTTATTTTATCTTTCCTATTGAATTTTTAGCTGTATCTTCTCATGAATTTTTGTGGTGGCTCTATATATCACAATATACATCTAACTTATCACAATCTACCTTCAAATAACATACAGATTCACAATTAAAGACATAATAATTACATAAACTTTGAAAAACTTTTTAAATTTCTTGTCATTTCACCTTTTGGAAAACATTTATTTTTTCTATGTTTTGAAGAATATTTTAAATAAATACAAATATATATGAAGGATTTTTTCCTCTTTAAGCACTTCAAAAGTATTGTTCCATTGTTTTTTGACCTCTAATATATTGTATAAGTTTTAGATGTAATTTGTATCATTCATTGGTCCTCTATGTAATATGTCCTGTCCATTTTTTTAGTATTTTTTAAATTAAATTTATTAGGGTGACATTAGTTAATAAAACTATTTATGTTTTAAGTGTACAATTCAATAATACTTCATCTGTATATTATATTGTGTGTTCACTCCTCAAGTACAAATCTACTTGCTACCCAGAATGTATCTAATCTCATCTGATCCTGGAAGCTAAGCAGGTTTTGGACCTGGTTAGTATTTGAATGGGAGTAACAGATATTTCTATTCTGGCTATTTTAAAAGTTTTGAGGTTAACTTATTTTTAGCAACTTAACTTCTAGCATTTTGTTTTCCCTGTATTTGTCCCAATTGAGATTTGCTAATCTTTATTAAAGTTTTTTTAAACCTTT
>NW_011888807.1:2113560-2120540 GCF_000151845.1 Pteropus vampyrus
CCTAGAAATATAAGAACTATTATTCATTAAATTATAAAAATTTTCCTATCATAGTTGAAGTGGCACCAAGGGAAACTCTAAGCAAATATTTAATATGAGGCTTATTGAAAGTTAAAAAATGCACATAGTCAAAGTTAGGAGTCCTTGAAAAATATTCAGTTTAATTTGTTGGTTTTTGAACTTTGTTCAATGTGGGTTTTGCTTTGCATTTTCTAAACTTAATCATTTTTAGAAAACGTTTTATTATATTAATTTATTTTAACTTTTTAAGTGATTCAATATCTTAGCTTTAGAAAGAGTTTTCTGATTATACATCTAAATCCTAGCAAAATAGAAATGGGAATCAACTTGAGGAAGCCCCAGGTTTTCGATACTGACATTAGAAAATATCTGTGCCACTAGAGATTTTAGCATGTTCCAATCAGTGCAATTACACATAGATACTACAAATAACTTTTAAGAAGTTATTTGTAGTATCTATGTGTAATTGCACTGATTGGAACATGCTAAAAACTCAGAAGTGTGATCAAACAGTAACATGTGTTGAAGCAGTTTACATGTGTTTGAATGGTGATATTCTCCCCACCCTAGAAGACTAATGATTTCACTTATATGTGGAATCTAGGAAACAAGAGAGAGAGGGGAAAACAAATAAACAAATAAACAAAACAGAAACAAACTCATAGATTCAGAGAATATTTTGATGGTTGCCAGATTGGGGAGTTGTGGAAGTAGGTGAAGCAGGGAGAAGATTAAGAGCTACGAGTTGGCAGTTACAAAATAGTCATGAGGATATAGAGTATAGCATAGGACATATCATCAGTTGTATTGTAATAACTTTATGATCAGATGGGAACTGAATTTATCAGAGTGATCACCCAATAAGCTATATAAATGTCTAATTATTGTATTATATACCTGAAAATAATATAATATTGTGTGTCAATTGTAATTGAAAACATAAAAATTAAAAAATATATCTTTCTGAATAAAAATTATATTGCTCAACATCTTTTATTAGATTTATGCATTAAATTAGTTCTATTTCACATCTGAGTGAAGATTTTTCCACTATTTACTTTAATAATTAATGGTCTCGATGATCAAGGTGGATAGCTAAGCACAACACACTCCATCATTAATCAAATAAAATAAAGGGTATATCATCAGGAGTAATTGTGAACCAGAAATGAATCTACTATTAACTGTCATCCTCGGCTGTAAGAAAAGCCTTGCTGTTGAGAATAAGAAGTGGAGAAAGACAGTATTTCCTGAAGGTTTGTGCCACAAGCTTCCTTTAAAACTTTGCAAACACATTAGCATCATTGATATACAGAAGTAGAAAATTATTAATTTCAATTTCAAGTGGTTCCCTCCAAATAGTGCTTCTAGTGACTAGCGAAGCATAAAAAAGGCGGAGGTTCTAGTAATTTAAGAGTCAGATAGCTGGTTAGATGCCATGGAGAAGAGAGTAATAGTTATATTTTCCAACATCAACTTCCAGAATGTAAATATGTCACAAGTTGGACTTGACCTATTATCTTTTTCAAAGTGCCATTTACATCTACCCTCATTGTTATAATTTGATTTCCCACATTGGATTGGCAAGCAACGTTCAGAGTTACTTACTAATTCTGTGCTAACAAAGATATATAGTGAGTTGCAATTAGGTATGACTGATATATTTTTATATTCACATATTTGTATTCCAAACATAAACCAACCCAAGAAGCAATTTCAAACAAATGAAACTGAACTGTAAGAGAGGTTATTATTTTATTAACAGTTCATCAATGACATAATTCAGCAAAATCAATGGCTGTATAATTTCTATTTAGACTTTGTAGATGTTAGTAATTCATAAATACTGTTCAGTGTGTCACAGTACCACAAGTAGTAATAATTGAGTGGTTAGAGTTTTTCAGTATATATACCTACATGAAATATGTATGTATATAAATATTTAAATTTATGAATGATAATGGTTAATTTTTAAACTTACCTTTTGTGTTTATACTGTACATCAATGTTATTTAAGTAATTTGATAAGGGAAGAGATATAAAGCAAAAAGATTTTACAGAAGATGTTCCAACTTTTTGCATACACATATTACCTTGTGTGTAGAAATTAGTATAGTATCTCCAATATGCTACTATAACTAATTAAGTGAATTTAGCAGTTTTGGGGATATGAAGTCAATATATGAACTCAACTTTATAAATTCACACAAAACAACTGTAAAATGACTTCAGTAAACCATTACTACTTAAATTGCACAAATATATCTTGGAATTAATTTAATAAAAATTATACAAGTCTTCCAGAGAGAACATTAGAATGTGTGGCTGAGAAAAATTAAAGACAAATAAATGTAGAGATACACTAAGTTTGTGAACTGTAAGATATTTTTATAATATCCATTCTGCTAAATGAACCCATAATTTTAATATAATCTCATTCAAAATACAAGAAATTATTTTGGAAAAATAGACAGGTAGTTTGTAAACTTTCATGGGAATGCAAAGAATGTAAGAATGCTAAGATTAAAAAAGTATCAGAGAACTTAAAATATCTGCTGTCTAGTTTTGCTATAAAGATAATACAATCAGGATAATGCTACATTGGCATAAGAATAATAAATGGATCCATAGAATAATAAATAATACAGAATTATACCTATACACATGTGTTCAATTAATTTACATATGTCTGATCAAATATTTAATTGATTTATATATAAATAAGTAGAATTTGCTTACACCTTATACACAGTTGTCAAGTAAAATAAATGGAAAAGAGTCTTTTGCACAGTTGACACTATCAACTAGGTGTCTTCATGGAAAAACATAAAACATGGTACCTACCTCATCTGTACATTATACAAATCATTTGAAATAGATAAACTTTATTATAGAAGACAGAATCACAAAATGTTAGAATGAAACAGTAAGGAATCTTCATGACTGAACTAAATTTTCTTAAACAGTACATCGTAAGCATTAATTATTTAAAAATAAATTTTACATTATCAAAAAACATGTTTGCTACTCAAAAGACATTTAAAAATATATTATACAAGTCATCAACTGGAAGAAAATATTTGTAATACTTTATTCTGTTAAGGAACTTGCACCCACAATTACTCCTATAACTTCCCATCTACATTAGAAAGAAAAACTTAATAAAAATTGGCAAAATTATAAACAAATACCTTACAAAAATATAAGAATATTCAATGAAAGAAAAATGTTTTCATCATTAAGAAAATGTAAGTTAAACCCACAATAAGAGACCATTTCATACACACTAGAATAGCTACAACTAAAAGTATTTCAGTTACCACATATTGGCAAGGATTGACACAGAACTCTTGTACATTGGTGGTGGTTGAACAGTTACATGACCATTCTGTAAAAATATGTTATAATTAAAGTTAAATACACATCTTGCTTATGATCCTGAAATTACTCTTCTAGGTATTAACCACATTAATTTAAAACAGAGGTAACAAAAATATTTGTACATATGTGTTCATGAGAACCTATAACTGGGAGCAACCCAAATATTCATGAGAGAAAGAATAAACTATTAGGGTATATCTATGATACGGAATATTATTTAAGTACAAAACAAGTTATCAATAAATTCAACACCATGAATAAACCTAAATAGCAGTATTTTGAACAAAAGGATTCACACAAACACAAAAACTGTGAATTCATGCACTTAGCAGGCAAAAGTAATAAATAATGATAGCAGTCAGAAAGCAATTGACTCTGGGAGAGATGAAATTGAAGAAGAGCTTATGAAAATGTTCTGGAGTGATGCAATTTTTTTTTATATATAATTTTTGGCATTGCTTATATAGATGTATACAATTGTCTAAACTCATCAAACTAAATATTTCTATGTGTTACATTGGATTCACATTACAGTTTCATTAGAAACCTATGAAGGAATCATTTTGGAAAACTAAGTTTACACCACAAATATTCTCAGAGAATTCACAAACCTTACACCAACTCTCTGAACTTTTCAGTCTAAGATAAGTAGACAGTTTAAGATTATATCATTATTTTCAGTACAACTTCTGGAGTGGCAAATCACTAGCTTATGCTAAAAAAAGAAAAGTATACATGAGTCCTGCAAAGGTATGAACATCTAAAACTCAGTATATAGGGTTTTTGTTATTGTTTAGTTTTAAGTTTTTTTAAAAAAGGAAAGCTCATGGTAAAAAATATTCAAGATTCAGTTTATAAATGTTGTATCTACTCTGTTAATTTTGAAAAGCCACATATCCATACCTTTTATTCAATTTCTCTTATTTCCCACTTTTCTAGGAAACTATTCAAATATAGCCGATGACTTTGAATGAAAGCCATGCAGACTAGCATTTATTACTTAATAGTCATCATTTATTAAATATATTTTTGTTTTAGACACTGTGTCAGGTTCTAGGACAAGAAAACAATATGGTTAGTTTGATTATATAACACAGATGAAAACTTACTAGCAGTAGTTTTTTGCCCCTACTTCCTATTCTTTTAGTTAAGATGATCTCTTGTGGAACATTCACGAACTGTGCTGTTTCCTCTTTCATTAGGTTCAAAATATTTTTATCACACTTTAAAAACCTGACTATATCATCTCATCCCCACTTTAAATTCTCATCAAACAAGTGAACATAGTATCTTTTGTGTATCTTCTTTGTGTTTCTATCTCATTTATGTTCTCTGGGCATCCTTCCACTTACCTTTCTTATTTCATTCTCTGTAGCTGGAGTATTTCTTTTTTCCATCTATTAAACTAAGTCTTCCTTCCAGGTTTTATTCTATCACAGAATTAAATTGTACCACCATCTGTTTCTCACAAGTAAACAATAGAGAGTATACCTTTGAATATACCATTAAATGTTTAAAAATTATTATTTTTCATTTTACAAGGCCACATAGAGAAAAACCCAATCACAAAACCTTTAATTATCATATAATTCATTGAATACGATAAGAATAGATTTATCTTTTATACTTTTAAAAATGTACTTTTTTCCTCTAATCATAATTTTATTACTAGTGTGGGTTTTTTTCAGATTATATAAGTTTTATTTTATAATGTTATAAAGATGCAATCATTTCTTAAGAAGTATAGTATTATAGCTATAGCTACTTTAAAATTTGAGTCACTTATAAAACACTATTTTGAGTTAGTGTCCTTATTTCTAAGAAAAATAAACATGCACACAATTTGTAACCTTAATTGCTGAAATTGTATCTTATCTAGTATGATTTATATTTTATTAAAGTTCACACTTTGATATTAATGGACCTAAACCACTTTGGAAATTAATCATACAAGCATGTGCCTAAATAAATGTGTAGAACATGTAATAAATAACTTATTTTCAAGGGGCTACATGATTAACCAATTAACTCCTTGGAGGTAAATTCATTTTGTTGGTATTTTCTAAGGGGTCAATTATTTCCAAGTATTTTAAAAAAGAAAGCTTCTGGATAATCTTTTAAGACATGTTCGTCAATGCATAAAACTGTATCATCAACAAAAACATATACATATCTACAACAATCAACATCACAATTATATACAATCAAACTACAGAAAGCAAGTTACAAGCTGTCATGGGTTACTTGCTCCACACTGTGACTCTGCCTTCTCATTTCCCTTCTTCCTGAACAATAGCTTGGTTTTTGATATTTGATTTTGATGATGAAGGACATTTATCTGGTCTCTCAATATTACATGCAATTCTTCTCCATAACCCTGTTTAGCTATATAATAACACATCTGGTTATGCAATATTTAACATGTTCCCTGAACCCTCTGGGTCCTATAGAATAGTCAGAAAGGCACTCATTCAGCAATTTAAGTAGAAAACGTGTGAGGCACTACGGGTATAGTTATAAGCAATGGATTTTGACCTTGTTTTCATATACATAAAAAAGAACATTTTACAATATTTATCTTAAAAGTGAAAATATTAAAGGTTATAGAAACATATAACATTGGAAAGATTAGGAAAGGCCACATTAAAGAAAATGTGTTAATGAGAAATAATGGTTATCCTAAAATATAAAAAAAAATGAGGAATAGAGGTAGAAAGGAAAGTATAGAAGAGGTAAGAAACAGCCTGGAATATTGCAGGAATTAAAATTAATTCCATATAGTTTTGGAGCCTTGTCAGTTCTGATTAACTGCTAATTTTGGTATCAACTCTCCTCTGTGGATTTTTTTCCTAGATTACTTTCTGGTGCCTGGCATTGGTTTTATAATATCTGAGTCACTGAGACTAACTCCTGGTTTATCTTCCTCAGTTCACCATAATTTAGCGTAGTAATGATTATTGTTAAGCAGTATATATGGAGAAATATGGTACTTTATGTACACATATAATCCAATTTATATAATTTCCACTAAATTACAAAAAATAAGTTAAAAAATCTTTCAGGAAATATATACTTGCACTTTTAAAGTTTTAACATACAAGCCAAAGAATCACAATAGTAGATAAGAAACATAAGATGAAAATTCTTTTTTTATTTTTTAGGCGAGGCAGCAAGGCAATCCTTGATTGACCTCACAGACTGCAAGGACTTTGTCAGTTTAAAATCCCTTATTTTTTATTTTTTATGCCTACAGCACCTGGTCTTAGGTGGTCTCTCATCCAAGTACTAACCAGGCCCAACCCTGCTTAGTTTCCAAGATCAGATGGGATCGCGCTTGTTCAGGGTAGCATGGGCGTAGACAAGATGAAAATTCTTATAGAGAGCAAGTGCAATTGCAAATAAAGTAAAATTAGATTATTTAGAAAACATTCTTACATAATTTAACTCCTAACACTTACTTTTTTATGAGTAGTTTTTAATAGTATTAGAAGTAGATGAACATAATATGTGCTTTTTAATGCTATTTTGTTGACTATTTCCATTACTGTGAAATGGAATATGAGCCAAAACCAACACAG
>NW_011888807.1:2121831-2148456 GCF_000151845.1 Pteropus vampyrus
TAGTCAATAAATATTTACCATACACTTATGTGTCTACCTACCTGTCAGGAGCTCAGCTGGGCTGGGAGAGCTGTGTTTCCAGGTGCAAGAGTAGTCAATTAAAACAACAAGCCAAAATGAAAATTAATGATTAAGACTTTATCACTGTGATAGTACTGTTGTGATGGTGGTGGTGGTTATTATTATAGAGGACCAAGAACTTATCTCTGATTCTCTGCTTGGAATCATGTATGGTATTATTTTCAACAATCAAGCTCCAGAGCAGTTTCTCTGCTTTCTTCTTCTTCTTCTTCTTCTTCTTCTTTTTTTTTTTTAAAGAATAGTTTTGCCATCTTCTGTAAATGGAGTCTGGTCCTATAGAACTGGCAACAACTGACACATTTGTATTCCCACTCTGTTTACCATTAGTGTTATTTTAACATTTTTGGTGTTTTACTTTTTTTCCATCTTGGACTTTTTGACAGTTTGTCTCTTATGTGCTCCCTTTTCATAGCCATGTTAATATTAATTACATTAACAACCTCTGTTTTGTTTCATTAATTGATTCATTCATTGATTCACTTAGTCACTAGATATTTTATGAACTTTACTATTTGATACTATGCTAAGGATTGGAGATACAAATATGAAACTGAGTGAGATACAGGGCCCTTGAATAGTGAATTCTTCCTAGAGGCAAGTGAAAATAAAATATTAAATCAAAACAGAGTAATAAACTAAAAATGATTCACTGATTGTAATAATTACTATGACAAAAACAAGCAAGGTGGTTAAGATTGAAAGTAGTAGAATGTAGAAATTCTGAGACTGAAATTTCCTTTCTTTATCTCAAATAGACTATTTAGAAATGTGATATTTTATGCGTGCCAGCTCAGAAATTAGGCCAGCTATAACCTGCTAATGTTAACAATACAATGAAAAGGAATGCATTAATTCTAAATCCTAACAGGCACATGAGGGTCCTAATTGTTATATTGAAGGTACTTTAGAGCACAGCTTCCATTACTTTCCAATTGTTTCCAGGAATACTAAAAGATAATGAAGCAAATCCAAATGTCTTTATTTTCTAAAATGTTTCGAAAAGTTTACACTATTTTCATAGAGGGGACCCGAGTTTTAGAAAAGAAATTCACATCTTTCAAGGCTTAAAGCCATATTCTCATCCAGTCATCTGGCAAAATGATTTAGGCAGCTACAGACTAGTCACATTCATACGACCTTGAACATCATGGTTTCTTTAATAAGAGATTTTTTTTTTCTTTTTCCTCAACCTAATTCAGTGTCCTGAAATGAATGACTGGGTATATGTTAATATATGACCCTCCTGCTAATGAACATTCAGATCCCTCAAGGCCTGGGACCAATTTGACAGTTGTCTCAGTGTTATACTCCAAGACTTCATTAGCTGATATAATAATTTCCAAAGACTTAAATGCCATCATTGGCAATTTTTCTGCCAAAGCATCATTCATTGGTATTCTGAATTGGGAAGATTGCTTCCCTAAGGACAATTTCTCAATGGATAGTTGGCCATATTATATGAAAATAATCATTCAAGGTCATTTTAAAACCAAAATGTATACTGCTCACATCAGCTGATTTGATGACAAGAGAAAATTTAAGTGGCTTCTGTATCAGGTACACTGTATTTTTGTTAATCACCATTTCTTTGTTAATCTCTATTCTGGTAATTTATTAAAATGTAAATTATTTAATATTTACAACAATAGAAACTAACAAGAAAAAATTTATATACTTACAGCAGTCATTAAATTAATAAAAGATTATGCAACATTTTAAGTTGCTCTATTTAAATACATATATTGCAAAATAAAATATATAAATAAAATAACAAATAACTATATATTAAAATATAATATACATATACATTTTACAAAAAACTAAAATCCTATCCAACAACCTATTATTTCTCCCTCTTGAGAAACATGTACTATCCTGAGCTTGGAAAATCTTATGTCCATGAATGTTTTCAGTTTTTATTTTTACTATATGTGTAAACATGTATGTGCGCAAAACATATTTACATTTTTTATAGTGCTTTACACTTGTAATAAAAAATTTAAAAAGAATCTGTGTGTTTAAAATGAACCTAAATGCTATCCTACTGGGCATATTTTATAATTAATTTGTTTAACTCAATATTATGCTGCCTTTTTTTTTCCATGTTGACATGTGGGGCTCTAGTACATTCATTCTAATTTTTGTAAAGTATTGCATTATTTGAATAACTCAATTGATTTTCCATTCCACAAATGAACTGTTAGATATTAGTGTCTGTTTCTTTGTTTCTTTCCTACATATTTTTACCATTACTATCAATGTGGCGTGAACATATCTGCACCTGTATCTTTGTATATTGTGTGGCAATACCTTTAGAGAAGACTCATAGAAATAAAATTGTTGAGCATTAAGGTATTCATGTCTTTAGCTATTATAGGTATGATAAAATTACTTTGCATAAGAATGATCCACTAAAATGCATAAACCTTTTATTGTCTTTCATTCTTATCCCTATTTTGCACTATATGATGTTTCTGTTTTATTTTCATTTTCCCTTACTAGTATTGAGATTGAGCTTCTGTTTTTCCCAACAATATTCTTCCATGTTTTCTTATTATAATATATAGTTCGAATTTCTTTGGAATTTTAATGTTTTTACTTATAAGTATTCTTACCCATAAAAATGCTTATAATTGTTACATAGTTTCAATGGACAACCTAATGTCTTTTTGTTTTCTTGGCCTTCTATTGATAGTTCCAAGATGCTACTATTGCTCTTGACAACAGTTCTATGTCATTTAAAGTAAGTAGAAAAAGAAAAAAATGGGCAACATGTATATTTGTCAACAGTAATATCAAAGAAGCTTATCTGGGAACTACATCTTGTGACTGACACATATTTTATTGGCCACTTTTTCTTCATTTGTGCCAAATGATGTTAAAGCAGAAGAGGTATGGATATTATGGCTCTTGTCACACAGAAGGAACAGGTGTCTGTCATAACAACAATATCATCAACAACAACAGTAAATATGTACAGATGCACACATACATAATATACATACTTAAGCACTAAATGATAATTCTCTCTAGTTCTCTTGTACTTTGAGTTATAAAAAATATTAATGTCTAAGACATCATTTTGATTCCTGTTTTAATGGAGTAGCTTTGTATAATATGTGTGTGTGTGTGTGTGTGTGTGTGTGTGCGTGTATATATATATACACGCACACACACACACATATATATAATATGTACATTTATATAAAATATATTTTAAATATAAAATATTATGTCCATGTTTGAACTCTGTATCTCAATTCTTTTCTGCTGTATAGAAGTTTGGTCATAAACATAATGAAAAAGAAAGAATGTATATGCATCTTTACTTTTGGTCATTTCTTTACATTTGTTACATGTGTCCGTATTTAAGTTCTCAAAACCTCTGCTTAACTAGATGCAGGCACAATTTCTATGTGCAAATAAATATAATTTCAATTTTCTGACTCCCTCCCTTACTGCTATTCACACCTTATTATACTCACCTTCTCAATACACACACACACACACACACACCCCACAACACACCACACCACACCAATTACACCACACTACTCTGGAGGAATGTTAACAGAAAAATCCTTCTTCAGTGTACTTGACCTCTACTCAGCCTCAAATTGGTGTTAGGCCTCTTCTCTTGCTATGTTGGGTTTGATAATCTGAAAGGGATTTATTGATGAGGCTTAATAAGTCATAAGAGAGAAGTTTCTTTTTGTCCATACTCCTGAAACTCCTACAATTTTGGCTTTCAAATTTAAAGTATAAAAGAATCTCTTGGAGAACTACATGAAAATACACATTCTAGAGTCTCAATACTATGTTTCCTTCCACAGAAATTTTGAATTAGTTTTTTTAATTAAATTTATTGGGGTGAATGGTTAATAAAATTGTATACGTTTCAAGTGTACAATTCAATAATACCTCATCTGTATATTACATTGTGTGTTCATCACCCAAAGTTAAATTTCCTTCCATCACCATATATTTGACCTCCTTTATCCTTATCTACCTCTCTCGCTCCCTCATTTTCCTCTGATAATCACTAAACTGTTGTCTGTGTCTATGAGTCTCCGTTTCTTTTCTTGTTTGTTGCTTTCAGTTTTATATCTCACATGAGTGAAATCATCTGTTTCTCACCTTTTATGTCTGACTTATTTTGCTTAACAAGATAATCTCAAGAACCACCCATGTTGTTGCAAATAGCAGTATTTCAACTTTTCTTATATCTGAGTAGTAGTCTATTGTATGCATGTACCACATCTTTATCCAATCATATATCAAAGGACACTTCACTTATTTCCATGTTTTGGCCACCGTGAATAAGACCATAGTAAACATTGGGGTGCATATATCTTTATGGATAAATGTTTTCAAATTTTGAAAGTAGATACCCAGAAGAAGGCTTGCTGGATCATATGGTAATTCTATTCTTAAAGTTTTGAAGAATCTACACATTGTTTCCCATAGTGGTTGTACCAGTGTAAATTTCCACCAGCAGTGTATGAGGATTTCTTTATTCCCCACAACCTCTCCAACAACATGTTGTTACTCATCTTAATGATGATAATCATTCTAACAGGTACAAGTTGGTATCTCATTGTAGTTTTGATTTGCATTTCCCTAATAGCTAGGGAAGTTGAGCATCTTTTCATGTATGTGTTGGTCATTTGTATGTCTTCTTGGAAGAGGTATCTGTTCAAGTCCTCTGCCCATTTTTTAACTGAATTTTTTTTTTATTGTTGGGTTGTATGAGTTCTTTATATATTTTGGATATTAGCCCCTTGTCAAATGCATTATTTGCAAATATCTTCCCTCATTCAGATGGTTGCCTCTTTGTCTTGTTAACGGCTTCTTTTGCTGTGCAGAAGCTTTTTAGTTTGATATAGCCCCATGTATTTACTTTTGTTTTACTTCCCTTGCCTTTGAAGTCAAATTCATAAAATCCTCTCTAAATCTGAGGTCCATGAGTTTAGTACTTATTTTTCTTCTATGCAATTTATTGTTTCAGATCTTTTATTTAGATTTTTGACCCATTTTAAATTAATTTTGGTGTATGGTAACAGATAGCAGTCTAATTTCATTCTTTTGCATGTGGCTTTCCAGTTTTCCCAGCACCATTTATCGAAGAGACTTTTCTTTCTCTATTGTATGTTTTTTGGCTCTTTTGTTGAAATTATACAGAATTTATTTCTGGAATCTCAATTCTGTTCCATTGGTTTGTGTATCTGTTTGTCTGCCAATACCATAGTATTGGCAGATTTTGAATTAGTTTGACTTAGCCTCTAAGGTGGGGAGGGGAGGCTTGTCTTGTAGACAGCACTGGGCTTGCCTTATGATCTACATCAATAGAAGACAAAAGAAGGTGAAGATAACACAACTTCAGATAAAAGTAATTTCTAAAGATCCAAACGAAGAATTTGCCTAAAACAAATTTATAAGGTAATTGCCAATACTTTCTGCACACTCAAAGCTCCACCACTGATAATATGATGCAGTTCTATTTTTAGAGCCAATTTTATTTTACCTCCTCATTGAAGGTGGAGTTAGTTCTAAGGTCGTATCAGGAAGGCTGGCTAGAGGTAGAGAATAGATCTGAACTTACTTTAAAGGATAATTATATGCTTATATACTTAAGACTTTCAGCTTAGATATAACTTGATAATGTTAGAAAACCTTTTGTAAGTAGGTGAAATGAGAAAGTAGACTATAAAATTGTCTAAATACTTATCAAAAGAAACATAAAATAATGAAAAGCAGAGAAAAAAATTACAACATATTAGTTAATTCTGGAACAATAAAATCCAACTTATTTTACATATTAGAAGTTTACATAAAAATAATATATTTAAATGACAAGATTACAAGTACTTTAAGCAAGTTTTTCAAATTCTAGGATTAACAAATTCATATATTTGGGTTATTGCAATTTAGCTTTTAATTAATATAATCGACAGATTCCTCATGAAAATTTATAATGTATATTATAAGGTCTTCAAAAATAAAATGTGTGACAATTTTTTTAATGAAAAATAAGAATTTAGAAAAATTAATTTTACTAAATATATATTTTAATTTCTGCATTAAATGTGCTTATTAGTTTGAACATATTCTTATTTTTAATAAAATATATTCCAACTTTGATTATTTCTCTTAAAATAAATTGTCATAGGCACATTTAGAAACCTAGAATAATTTTACAAATATTTGTTCTTGAGATGAAGGCTATACACACATGTACACACATACAAGCACACAGCGAAGGTAGTCAAATAATAGCATTTACTTTTTCCAGATCTTGGGAAAAGTTGATATATGTAGGCCTCAAGTGAATCACATGAGAAAGCAAAACAGGCTTTTCTAACATTAAGAAACATGTCAATAACAGCTTATTATTTATTGATCAATAAACTATATTCATTTTAGGCATATTCCATTTTCTATTTAAATTCTTATTACATTATGATGAAATACTATTATTCATATTTTACAGTGAAAAAATCAAGAATTAGAAAGGTTATATATTCAATGTGAATGGGTTAATATGCATTGAGGATGCACATCTGAAAAAGCCATATTTTATTCTTTGTTTTGCCCTAAGAATGTTTTGTCCCTATGATAATTTCATCTTCCCTTAATCATGAAAATTTTCCTCTAGGTCATGGTAAATTATTAAAATTATATAATTTTATGAGTTTTTTAAAGAATTTCCCACAAGTAACTTATCCAAAAATAAACTGTAACATTTACTCAAACCCAATAAGTAATGATAGCAATATTGAAAATCACAAAAAGGCAAGTTGTTTCACAGTAATGATTTATAAAACACTTATTTCCATACTTCTCTAGTCAAGGAAACTTATAGAGATTAAAGATGATTCTTTCTCAGATAAATAGCAATTTTTTCTTCTTAATTATGTAACTACTCATTTGCTTAAAAGTAACTCTAAAGGAAATACTTCAATCCCTTGGGTGTATATGTTCTTGTACTTTCATTTCTTTAGAAGTTTTAAACATATTAAAATATGCTTTATAGCATATGTACATGAAAGTTAAATAATAGCTTGTACTGTATGATTTTCCTGAATTATAAAAATAAGAGACTCTATAGTTTTTCAGCTAAAGAAATATTCAAAAATTAGTTATAATTCTTTGTCATTTATTTTCTGTTCTTTGGTTTAATTTTGTTCCTAACTTTATATTTAAATTTCCTTAAAATCTACAAAAAAAGTGAAAACAAACATTAAAACAGGCACTCACATGTATGTATGTGCACGCATATGTGTGTGTGTGTGTGTGTGTGTGTGTGTGTGTGTGTGCGCGCGCGCGCGCGCGCGCGCGTATTTGAGACACATGGACTTAATGCTATTTTTATTCAATAACTTATAATCTACTAGTCTAATTGTTATTTTTCACTAACTATCTAAAATTGAGAAGTGGGATTCCTTTAAGATGATTTCTAAGTCATTTGACATGATCTTCTAAGTTTTCAACAACAATAAAAACCACATCATTTAGAGTGCTATGATACTTAGAAATTAAATTTTGTGTAACTAGATCTAATCATTATATTGAGACAGCATTGTTTCTAAGTTCCTCAGTGGACAGGGCTAATGGAAGTGAGTTTCTGCTAATAACTCCATTCAAACCCAACATTGTGTTCTTTTTTCAACTGCAGTTGAAAAATGTTTAAGTAGAATTCAAATCGCATTAGCCAGCAATTTTAAAAATCTAGAAATAAATTAAAAAATGATCAGTAAATAAATAGAAATTATAAATAGAAATTATAAAACTAAAAAAATAAAATAACTGAAAAAAGTCATTGGATGGGTTCAATAATAGAGTGGAGATGGCAGACTTAATAGTAATTCAAATTAAGATCACATCAATAAAATTGATCTAATCTCCTCAACAGAAAGAGCATTGACCAAAAAAAAAGAACAATCTCAGAAACCTGTGACACTATGACAAAAGAGCTAGCTAACATTCATATCATTGGAATCTAAGAGGAGAAGAAAAGACAGGGAGAGATTGAACAAATATTAAAAGAAACGGTGTCTAAACTCTTCCCAAATTTGGTAAAAGACATGAATGAACAAATTCAAGAGGATAAGTGAAACTCAGAATAAACCTAGAGAAACCTAAGACATAATTAAACTTCTGAAGTTTGACTTCTACAGAAAAGAAAAAAAATCTTAAAAGCAGCCAGAGAGAAATAATGAAAATCCTCTACATTCTGAAAATTTGTTCCAAATTTTTCTACATTTTCCTGTAAATGACTAGAAAAAATTAGAATAGTCTTAAAGCCCTTGAGAAATTCTTTATCATAAATATTGAATGCCTTCATAAGCAAATACAAAGAAGAATTTAGACTTGTTCACACAAGAGAAAGGAAAGGAGGAAGGAATAAAAGAGGGGAAAAAGGAAGGAAGCAAAGAAGAAGAAAGAAAGAAGCAAAAGAAAAGGAAGGAAGGAGGAAAGAAAGAAGAGAAAAGAGGAGGGAGGGAAGGAGACAGAGAAAGAAATCGCAGAATATAGATAAATTACAAAGAAAACCTTTTCAGACAACAGCGTCAAAGTGAGAAGACAGAATCATAATTGTAGGGTCCAGAACTATGGGGATTAATGGAACAACAAACTTCTCTAAAATCTTGTATAAATCCATATAGTGGTTGACCATCTTTATCAAATCTACATTCCTTCTTTCCACAATAAAAGTCCTTTTAAAATCATCTCTCCTTTTTCTAATTATTTTATAACTGATTTTATTTCTTTTAATTAAGCTCTTAGAAAAGGATATTGTTTTATAAATGGTTATGGTATGTCTTTTTGGTAAACTCTCTTTGTTGATTCTATATCTCGAATTAAACTGGTGTCATTGTTCCTTAGGGACTAAAGTAATGCATACATTTGTTTCAGCTTGGGGTTATCTATGTTTACATCTACAACCACATCTATCTACATATCCATATCTATATCATTTTTATCTATATGTATATATCTTACTGTTTCTGTTTCTTACTTCCCTTAGCATACCATGCCCCATGATGCAATAATCTATTAGACCCTGACTTGTTTGTTCCAACAATGAGGTGAAGTCTTCTAGCTGCAAAATTCCATGCAGCTGCCAGATTCAGAATTTCTTGCCTGTGCACATCACATATAGATTAAACACATGCTTCAAAGTACTTTTGCAAACTTCTAGGGCATAGGGAAAAGAAGCCTTTAAATAGTAATATAATTTGGCAATGAAATCACATGGATGACCCAGGAGTTCTTGGTAGATACTCAATGGCATCAGCTTTTCTGCTAATTCAAATAGGAAGGGCTAGTTTTTCTTTCAGTGAGACAAGAAAAATGTAAATTATATGACACTTTGGTTTCCTTTCCAATGTTCACATTTATTAGCTTAAGACCTTAATTGCTCACCTTTTTCCAAGTGACCAGTGCAACTACTTTCCATCCTATTTCTTGGTATACAGGCACAGGATTTCACTAAGTTCTCAGTTATTCTCTGATCAGTTCTTATTATCAAGTTTGCTTCCCTAGCTAGAGGTTATATGGCTGATAAAGAACTTTTGAAAGGGAAACTGAGCTAAGGCATGAAATGGACTCAGGGCTAGGCCATGGGATACACAAACCTGTGCCCTCAAACAGAGCAGGTGATTCATTACTAAAGAAATTGTGCCTTCCCCCCCCCCCCCCCTTTTTTTTTTTTTTTTTAGAAAAAATCTACTAATGAGGGGGAACTATACCTGTCTAAAGGACCATCACCACCTTCTTCAAAAAGTCAGTTTGAGGCCCAAATAGATAGATAGACAGATGCAGATATGGTGGTGGTATGAAGGGGGCAGAGACAGTAGAGAAGGGAGAATTATAAAAAAGGGAAAGTACCTTTAATTTTCACATTTCCTCTTCCTTTTTTGTTCAATACTTTCTTCAGACTATCCAAATTACTTAATTTTTTTTTTAGAATAATGTCCTATAAATATCAGTAATTAATTTGCTAGTGAAGAGTTCTAAGACCCCAGCAAATAATACAAACTAAAAGAATTGTCCTTATACCATTGAAAGACCAAATTCTCTTATACCCATTCGAAATATAACAAAAATATATGAGCTTTTTAAGAAGAAAACCTATGAATAATATTCCTGGTTTTTCATAATTTCCAATTAGATGATAATCTTGATGGCATTTTATAAATTATATTACTCATGCTTATTTAACAATAAAATCTTGAATTCGGAGAGTGTTTTATTTAGCTAGTATTCCAAAAGAACAGAGAGCTAGAAGGGAAAATTTTTATAATTTATGGTCTCTCACCTGATTGTTGTGGGGCCACAGATCTTCAGCTGGTCTGTGTGGTTCAAGGGCTGCCAGACATCCATCTTCAACATCATAATTGTTGAGGAAATATTAAAAACAAAATCTCATCTCAATCCAGAAAACCCATGCACAAATATAGAAGAGAAATAAAGCAATTTTATTGTTAAGTAAGTACTAAGCCCAAATGCAATGTGCATCACAAACAATTCTCTAGAGGATTGCAAAGACTAAGCGATATCTCACCATTTTACATAGTCAAACAGACACAACTCATTACATACAAATTCTCAAGATAGGCAATAACTATTTCTCAAGTAAAAGGACTTGACAGCATCATTTGTCAGACATGGTCTTTCCTAAATTCATTTAATAATTGGAACAACTATATCTGTTAAATGGCTTTATCCAAAGGAAAAAATAAAGTTCTCATCTCTTTGTGACAAGAGGTAGTTTTGCAACTTAGAGCAAGGTACCCACAAAAGTTAAAGTCCTACCCTCCCACAGAAGCTGGGAGATAGGGACCATGTGTACCTGATGAGTATACATCAGAGAGATAGTGCCAGGTCTTTCAAAGAGATATTCCTGCATCATAAAACTGACAAGAGATTATTTAGTTTATAAAAAGATTTGCGTTTCAAAGAAACAAATAAGAACTCCTTATTATGAGTTTTCTAAAGTAAATTCTCTAAGAAAAGGCAGTCTCTTTCTTAAATTTTAATAGAGAGAATTAAGCTTATTTTTAATTTGTATTTGCCACAGAATGGCGATACACAGGACATCTACTTTATACTTCTGTGTTAGTTAGGGTATACCAACAGCAACTCCAAAATCTCAATGGTTTCACAAAACAAAGATACATCTCTTACTTATGAAATACATAAGCGTGTTCCTCTACACGCCATCATTATAATTTCCAAGATTTCTGCCTCCAGATTCTTCCAACAAGCACAAGGCAGAAAATAAGCAGAGAGAGCAGGATCTCTCAAAATATTGGAAGAAGGGAGCACATCCTGTTTTTCCTATACATTTTAGGATTTTAAAGTACATATAGCTTATGATATTTTTATCAGAAAAAACATGTTTTGAAAAAGAAGTCAGACTCAAGGAGTACTCTTCTTATGGTTTCACTTACAGAAGTTCCATCGCCTGGCAAAAATAATTGAAGGTGATAAAAATAAAAGTGATTGTGGGAAAAAGGAATTAACTGAGGTAAAGAAAATATTCCATATCTCATTTTGAATAAGTATACAGGTTACACAATCGTCAGAACTCACGAAAAACACCTAATATCTTTATTTTTCTCTCTTGGGGTGTGTGCGTGCGTGCGTGCGTGTGTGTGTGTGTGTGTGTGTGTGTGTGTGTATTTTAAACATTTTTAAATTAAGCTGATCTTAATTTCTCCAGAATTTCTATTATTGCATTTACATTTGGCTTTGTTTCATTTTTACGTAGTAACCATGTGCTCCTTTTAAGGTGATAAGGAATTTAAAGGTAATCTGTGTCTTTTTATTTCTTTTAACACTTGATGCATGCTATATGTATCAATTATTCAATAAATATTTACTCTATTTAAATTAGGATAACACATTCTTGCTACATAATACTTATTCAAATATATATTTACAAAATAGGTGGACCTTTTCATTCATTATTCATTCCTCCATCATTCACTTTTTAGTTTACTTTCTCTTTAAATATTTCTTGAAAATCTAGTATGGGCGAAAGTCTGTTAGGGACAGTTACACAATGGTGAATAAGACCAACATGTAGGCTGTCCTGGTGGAATTTTATCTACAAAAGCTTTCCCTGGTCACATTACTCTTGTTTTTGTTTGCTTGTTTTATCTTTTAATGGTGTGGGAAATTTTAAAAGATTAGAACTGCAATTCTATATGTTTTTTACTTCTTTAACTGTTGCCATTTTTTTTCTTCTACCCCAGTCTTATACAAAAAAATCCTCAATTATAGTTGAAAGATTTTAGAAATTTTATGGGCCCAACCTCCATCAGTTGTGGAAGATTCTATGTGCTATCCATTGGGTTAAAAATAATCTATAAATATTGTTTTATTTTGATAACAGATTATTGTTCATAGGAAATATAGATATATTTTCAATTACCCTTACACGTACATGAAAAATTGTGGTAAACAAATCACGTTAATACGACAGCAGTTTGTGCACTTGGATATGTTTACAGCTTTACCTGATTAAATTTAGAGTACAAAATCGTTTTCATAGCAATTTATATAACTGCAATTCTAACAAATAATCTGTTGGGAAGTAAAAAAATATATCTGATTGCAATATCTGAAGTTTGCATTTTACTCCATTTTGAAGTTTAATTTACTCTAAGCTGAACGAGTCGACAATATTGGACAGCTGTTAAAATATATAACATATTCCGAGATCCGTTAATTTAGGATCTTATAGCAAAAACAAGCATGTATTAATGACTTTCATTAATCAACCATGACACAAGTCTTATGATTAATTTTAAGCACTGTGTTTCTAGAAGATGGTGATGCAAATAATAAAGGTTTTTGAAATCATAGAAACTCATTTAGCTCTCAGTCCAATTCTGAAACAGAGATAGTGTCATCAACATATTTTACTGATAATGAGATACTAATTTTCTGAATCTCAGACAGTGTTCTGGAATGTAATGATGGAATACTAATTTAGATAATATTGACTCTAAAAATCATTCTTTCAAACTATTTTGTACTATTTATTTCTTTATCAGCAAATATTTTACAATTAAAGTAATCCACAACATTGTAAAAGAAAGAAATGCAGGAGAAATGTTGATACCTTATTTCAAAGATATCTGCAAATATCTAGGGCAAGGTAGAAAATAACATTCATTGAGAGAGTAGGTTTTAAAAAAAGCAACTGATCCAACATATATACATATGTTATTATACCCAAAGTATTGTTTGGCTATATGTTTTGTGTGATTTAATCTGTTCTTAGACTATTAAATACATTTAAATAGATTTCAATCGTTCTCTTCACCTGAAAATCATTAGCATTCTCTCTAAATGGCAAGTAGATTTCAAATTTTTAAAAGAAAGCCATTCATTCTTATTGAGCTTTTATCCTTGTATGTGAAGGAAAAGAAAAACACATTATGACTAAATTTTATGCTCTCATGAACCTCAAAATAATTTACAGAGTTATCAGGGAATTCATTCAAATTCTTTATTACCTAGCAGTTGTAGTACACAGGTATGACAGATTAAAGAGAAACCTTTTAATTTTAATCCAAAATAAATGCTACATATTTAATGATGAACTTATGGCAAAAATTACCTTAATATGCCTATTTGTCATATATATGTTATATATATATTTATATATCATATAAAATCATATAACTGTATTTGAAGCAAAATTTGTAGTTTTTGATGGAACTCAGAAACATTTAAAATGCATTACATTTTAAAGTTATTTTTTGTATTTTATTTTATTTTTTTTCTTTTTGTAGAATTTATGATTTTGTACACCCAGTTTGGTTTGGACTATTATGTAGCCAGATGGGTCACTGCGTATAAAGTTAAACTTGGGAGAGGACATAAAATGTAGCCTGCACCATATGTCTGTCTTGGGTGCCTCCTCTCCACTCCCACTATTCTTTAAGCATTCATAGTCTGAAAAAAGTAAGTGGCCACTCAGTCATTATTTGCTCCAGCATGATTCTCTTCCAGAAGCAGATAAAACAAACATTCAGAAGATGTGTCAGACAGAGAAAGATAAATACCATGTGATTTCATTTATATGCAGAATCTAAGGAACAAAAAGAACAAACTAATCAAAAACAGACTCATAAATATAGTGGACAATTTGGTGATGGACAGAGGAGAAGGAGGTTGGGAGGCTGGGAGAATGGGACGAAGGGTTAAAGAAGTACAAATTAGTAGCTGATAGTTGGTCTTGGGGACGGGGAGCATGGCATAGGGAATGTAGTTAGCATTAATATAATGGCTAGGTGGAGGGCCAGGGAAGGAAGAGAGCAACTGGGAAAATTGTTTTATGAACTATATAGATGTCTAACAAATGTACTGTATACTTGAAATTGATTTAAATAGATTAATTTAAAAATTTTTTAAAAACATTCAGAAGAAAAGATATGGAAAAATATTGTAAATGAAGAAAATAATAAAGTGGAAATTTACCTAATAGATTAACTTGGAGATAAGTTCAGAGGATCTCAGTGAGAGTCTATACTTATGAATGGAAAAGATAGGTTGGAACTATACCTTCACTATAGCTTTGTGAAATAATTCAGAAAGAAAAATTATTTGTAAATAAAAGGCTCCAAAAGGAAGCAAAGGAAATCTCACTTTATACATATCTATACATTGGTATTTTTAATATATATATTTTTAAATATCTAAGCTCCTTTGTGGTAAGTTTATTAAAATAATGTTCTCCCTCTAAAGCGAATGCATTAAAATTACCAGAAAGAAAGATCTGGAATTTGCAAGCTATTCTAAACCTGTATAGTAAGGAATGCCTGTGTACACAATAAACAGCATGATTTCCCCTTAATCCTTGTGATTTCCTACTTTTTATAACTGGATATTTGCCTTAATTCTGGTTTTGTAGTCCAGAGGCCCATTAAGTTTATCTGGTAAAACTCAGACAACAAATCTGGTATTTCATTTTCAGCTCTTGCTGCTGCCCTTCACCCCAAGCCCTGCATATAAGGTCTCTACTCTGACACTTCAGAGCTTGGCTCAAGACTTATTTTGCCCCAAAACAGTGTTCCATAAAACACAATTTTGTAAATACCTCAAGCAAGATAACCATGCTTCTCAAATAGCTCCTGACATGATACCAACATTCTAGATCATACTCATTGGAAAACAGCTTTTCCCAGATTATACCTAAGTTGCCAAACAACAATAGATAGATAATCACTTTAGTGAGCAATACTATGTAGAATTAGTTCCATCTGTTCTTGTCTTTCCCAGAGACATACTTACAATCATTCTGGTATAAGTAGCATTTCTCCTAATTCTAAATTTGCCTAGAGCAAACCACAACTAATGATTCATTCAATATTTATTATGTGCAAAATATAAATATATTTACACTACATGAACTAGTAAAGGTGAAATAATATAACAGAGAGAAATATAGATTTACACAATGCCATAAAGATAAAATCATATTATTTTTTTAAATACTCTAACAGCGACTGTGTAAATCAAAACTGATAACAAGAGACTGTTTGTAGCATAAGAAAAGGTAAAATATATGCCAATAATAGCTCAGGATGGGAGGAGAAGGAATAAAAAATATGCTATTGTAATGTATTTGCACATATTTATAGATAGGTAGATACATACATACATACATACATACATATGTATGATTTGAAGTTAAACTCTGATTAAAGAACTATTTAGTATGCTCTGAGGGAATCACTAAAAAAATTTTTTTTAAAGATATAAAAACATGTCAATAAAAGACATTAAATGGAATGACAAATAAATGCTGAATTAATCTGAAAGAATGCAGAAAAAAGGAAGTAAATAGATACAGAAGAGATGAAACAAATAAAAATAGAAAAAATATATAGATTTTAATTCAACCATATCAGTATCCATGTTAACATGAATGAGACAGAAATTGTCAGATTGAATATAAAGGAAATAACCAACTCCATGTTATCAAAAACACTTATTTTAAATATAAAGAAATAAAAAAAGTTAACAGGAGGAGCTTTGCATCTCCGCTTACCTACTTACCTACCTGTCTATATGCGTATGCTTGTATATTCACACACACATAATTTTCAAACCATAACAATAGAAAATATTTTTTTTAAACTGAAACCACAATAAATACTACTGCACACCTATTAGAATGCCTAAAATCCTAAAAAGCTGATACCAATATCACTGGCAAGGAGGCAGAGCCAAAAGAGTTCTCATTTATTGCTGGTGGAAATGAAAAAGCGTACAGCTACTTTTGAAGATCTGAAGTTTCTTACAAGGCTAATAATAGGCTTACCGTATAATTCTAGGAGGCTTCACAAGCCTAGGTACTTACCCAACTGATTTAAAACTTATACACCAATATTTAGAGAATCTTGATTCATAATTGTCAAAACAAGATATTTTTGAAGGTATGTATAAAAATCATATATCCATTCAATGAAATGTTATTCAGTGATAGAAAGAAATGATCTGTCAAACCATGAAAATATATGGAAGAATCTTAAATGCATATTGCTAAGTGAAAAAAAGAAGTCTATTGAGACTACATATTGCATAAGATTTCAATTATATACTGTCTAGAAAAGGAAAAACTATAGAGACAATAAAAAGATTAGCAGATGTCAATGGATTGAGAAGAAAGATAAGTAGGTAAAGCACAGAGGATTGTTTTAGGTGGTAAAACTATTCTGTATGATACTGTAAGTATAAATACATCACACTATGCTTTTGTCAAAGCTCATACAACCTTGCAGTACAAGGAGTGAACCTTAATGTGTGCACATGTAAAATAAGGTCATTTAGAAATGCAGGCTGTTTCAAGGGAATCTACCTGCATTAGAAATATGCAAAACAACCACACTGAAGGGGCTAAGAGAAAATGTGCTGACCAAAGAAACTTTGGCAATGAGTGAGGACTCCAAGACTAAAGAAAAAAGTAACTAAACATAAACACTGTACCCTCATCAATAAAGTTATTTCCCACAGGGTTAAAAGTTAAAAATTCTGAAACTATTATACATATATACTGGAACTGAACAGTTAAGTAAACTTAAGAGAGGTGATGAGGCTAGTTTTCTTACCACTGGAGTAGCAGTTTACAGACAAACAAGGGGCAAAGAGAGAACTTGAAAGACCCATGTGGTAATGGATTGGAGTTGGAGACATTGGTATGAACTCATATTTAGCTTAATATAGATACAAATAATTATATATAGAAATGTAGATAGATGATAGAAAGATGATAGACAGATGATAGATAGGTGCTTTTACACAGATTAGCCTTTTACAAAGGCTTTAGATGCAATGATACCACAGTAGCAACAAACGCACTGAGTGACCAGGTAGTTTCTTACATTATTCTCCAATAAAAGGAACCAGAGCTCCCTGGAGAAATGGCTTATTATGTGTGGGGCAGAAAATATACAAGATGAATTTTGAGAATTGTGTAGTTATAGAATTTAAAGACATTTTCAAAAAATATATATTCAAATATAATAATAGAAACAGGAGCCAGCTGAAAGAGCTATCAATGGTCAATGCTGGAACAATTTGTACAGTGTAGAACAGAGAGAAAAAAATAGTTTACAGTGGGAAAATTTAACCAACATTACCTCAGCCAGATCAATCAAGGTCAATGTCAACAGTCATAAGCCGTATTCATACTACGAACCCTTGATATGATACAATAAAAATGACACTTTCACCTCTGTGATCTTCCTCATAAAAAGCCATTACCCCAATTTCATGGGAAAAACATCATGCAATTACCAATTTGGAGACATTTTATAATACACTTGAGATATTGTCTTTATAACTATTGAGATAATCAGAAACAAGAAAAGTCTGAGAAACTTTTGCAAGCAAGAGGGGCTAAGGAGACAAGACAGCTAAATATAATGGAGTATCCTAGATTCTGGAACAGAAAAGAATATTAGGTAAAAACTAAGGCAATATGAATAAGATATGGAAGTTAGCTTATAATAATAAATATTACATCATTAATTGTAATAAAAGTACAGATTAATGTAAGATGTTAATAAAAGGAGAAACTAGACACAAACTATATGGGATCTCTTTTTACTGTCTATGATTTTTCAGTAAATCTAAAACTGTTTAAAAATTTTTTGATTGTGCAAAAAATTCAGATTCTTCAAAAAGTATGCAGATGGCAAATAACCATATTAAAAGATGATCAATAACATGATAAATTCAAAGTAAATTACTATGAGATAGTAGTTCTATTACCTACTAGAATGATAAAACAAAGGCTGTTGAAGATGGAGAATAATTGCCATTGCCATGTATTTCTAGTGTGATTGCAAGCTGGTATACCTTCTTGGGAAAACAGTTTGGCAGTGCTTTAATTTTCTAAACATGTTTTAACCAAGTTAAAAGTTAACCTGGTGGCTCAAAACAACAGAAATGTCTTCTTTCAGTTCTAGAGGCTACAAGTCTGAAATGAAGGTGAGGGTAGGGTTGATTCCTTCTGAGGGCTCTGAGAGGGAGAATCTCTTTCATGCCTCTCTCTTAGCTTTTGGCGATTGCCCACAATCTGTGATAATCATCCAAAACAGGAAATAGCCCAGCTCTCCATCAACTGGTAACTAATAAACCATGGTAAGTAGAATATTTATCATCAATACAATGAAACATACTGCTGTTTCACAAAACAGCATAAGGGTGTTTCTTAAGTGAATTTTACTAAGTCAGAGCAGCCAGATCTCAAAGCATATTGATTCTATGTTTATGACATATTAAAAGGTAAAACTACAGGGATGATATATATCTCAGTATTTACTAGAGCATTTTGAAGTAACAAGACAGTTTTCTGATGGCTGTGGTGGTGAATATACAGGTCCACGTCTTTGTCAAAACTTTACACCATATGGAATGAATTTTAATGTATGCTAATTTTAAAAAAATCAACCAGAATTTGTGTGGGGAGTGTAATGCATGTTACGACAAGTTAATCTAACTTCATTAGAAATGAATCATATAACAGTATGATGTAGGTGTAGAAGAGAATAACTACCTTAAGTAATTTTGAAAAAGAACATTTTGATTTCATACTGTAAGGCTAAAGACAAAAAGAGTTCATCACAAATCCTATTATCCAGTTAGTATATACATATACAAGCTTCTCATAGGGTTGTAGGTTAGAAGACTTGAAATTATTTTATGTGTATTCTAAGGATAAACAAGTAAATAAATACTTTGTATGTTATAAGTAATAAAATTAGTTATAAATTCTTTCTTTTTTTGATTAATAAAGCCCACATGCAAATTGATTGATTAAATAATTTGTCCCTAAGTCTGAACAGTGTACAAAACAGATTTAGAGCAAGAATTTACACACAAAATCCTTTTATTTGTAGTATCTATAACTTTATGTGAGATTTAATAATTCTCACAACACTAAAATATGTTGAGAAGTAAGTTTTATTAGTGATTAAACAAGCAAAAAAAATGGACATATATCTATATATGGATTCATAAAGTGTTTGGTTCTTCTGTTGGTGAAACGATGTGTAATACTTGAGAGTCAGTAGCAATAGTAAATTTAATTAGAAAAGTATTTTGTGGCTGATTTCTTATTCATAGGCTAAAACATTGTGCATTTTTTACTCTACTATTTTAACAAAGTAAACAATATTTGAAACTCTCAAAAAATCATTGCCTGACTCCAAAATTAATCATTCTCAGTAGAGTGCTTAGTAAAGTAGAGAAAATAAAAGTAAAAGCCTGTGCCAAGCATTAACAGACACAAGAAAGAAAAAGTTTAATAATGTTCAATTTTTGATAGTAACTAACATAGTATTAAATAAATGAAACATGAATTCACCATGCCAATATTATTATTGACTAAAATATGAATACTAGTAAAAGAAAAAGAGTTTTTAAGATATATAATTATGGAAAGGAAATAGTTCTCAACATTATTTTTTCTCGTTTTTTACTTTAAACAGATTTCATTTTAGCTATGGGTAATTCCATGCAAATGTGACATAGGGAATATAACCATAGCTGCCACTATGTGTTTATATTGAAATAATAAAATTTGTTAGTCATAAAAATTACAAAATAAACATCCAAATCTACCTAAGTTAGAGTAAGCACAACCCATTCAGTTTTTCCCAATGATTACAACAGTAGAACTCTGGCCTGAATATATAAGCAACTCTGTACAGACCCTGAAAAGTAAATAATTGCAGGCAAACTTGGAAGGGAAATCAAATTCAAAGAAAAAGCAATACAGGGGTAAATTCCTTGTTCTAGTTTTGTTTGTTTTCTCTTATTTCTGTTTCTTTCATCCTATAACTCATGCCGGACAACCTGAATCTCAGAACTGCATAACTGACACATAAGTATCCTTCTGTCTCTCTCTCTTTCTTCCTTCTATTTGCTTCTCTCCCTCTTTTTGTTTTTTTCTGGCCCTATTTCCAGACAAGGCCCAGTAATGAAACTATACTCCTGTAGTGGCTACAATGGCGTCGTAGTAGCAGTGGTCATGGTGGCAGTGAGGGCCATAGAAGTACTATAACTCTGAAAAAATAAAATAAAATATTTGACCAGAAGAAATAGAAAAAGGGTCTCTTGTGGTCTAAAGAACATTGAGTGAAAACTCTTTTTTCTCCCTCTCGTTTCTCTCACTGATCCATACAGGGACATGCAAGGAAAGGATGGGGAGATAAAACCCTTTTTCAGAACCAGGAAAAAGTAGAGCTTGGAAGCTAGAGAATATGGTAGAAATTATATTAAGGAGGGTGCAACATAGCAAAGACTTTGAAAAGAGAACTATTTTGTTGGCAATCACCCAGAGATGAGACTAGTTCCTAGTTGAAACACATGAGTAACCAAAACAGAACTGTAAATGTTGCTCAAGAGTTGAATGAGGAATGACTAAGGTTTCTCAATAGCACTACTTTTTAATGAGACAGAGAATAAGAAGTAGGATTGAAACAAGATGCTTGAGCTGTGCTTTGATTCTTGCCCACTCTCCTCCGGGATGGAGAAATAGGGATGTTATCATGACTATAAAGCAGCAAGGCAGACAGCTCCAACGAAAAGGCAACATGGCTACAGCTGCTAAAATAAATGAAAATATTGAACTTCTGCATTATGAAAGAGATTTTGTTTTGTTTTGTTTTGTTTTTTTAGTTTCCCCTGGGTATCTGCTGGGCTACTTGATATCAGAAGTAAGTGTAATGTCTTGCTTGCTAGGACAGAACAGTTCTTTACCTCCCATTCCATGATTTGTCACTCCCTCTCCAACCCAACTTTAGCCACAAAAAGAAAAAAGCCAAGTGTGCTAGAGTTCTTTATGAAATGGAAAGAAGTAAACTTCTATAGTCTCATCAGATGTTGGTGCCAAAATCATTTCACTCAATTATGTAGAGGGAGAGAGAAGTAGGTGGAAGAGTGGCTGAAAGTGTTGAGGATTTAGAGGCTTATAAAGAAAAATAAAATATAAAGGACTGAAAAAAGGGGTCCCTGAGTATGGATGCTCTTTGGAAATGTGGAGTTACTAAGAGAGGAGATGGCATGGATGTGAAGCAAACATCTAAAGATTAAAAAAAAAAAAATTATCTATCCCTTGTAAAATACCCTCTCACTCTGTCTTGTATTTCTCTTCACTGCTGGCGGTGGATAGTCTACTTTGAAATAATTGTAACTTTTAAGTCATATTCCCATTATGACTTGGGCTGGATCATGGGGTAGAGAGAAGTATATGTAAGATAAAGTTTGAGCATGGTTCACGCTGAGGAAGGAAAGAAAAGCTAATATGACCTAGTGGGTTACATCGTTTAGTCTAATTCAGTGTGTTGTTTTTGCTTCAACATCTGAATGTACTTTGGGGATTAGTGTGTTATATATTTATATTTCTAATCCCAGAACTGCCAGATGGGATAATTCTGATCAGGGGAAGGCTACAAATAGAAAAGTTATAGTAAAAACCTTCACCTGGCATTTGCTGTCAGTGGATGAGTAAAGACTTAGTGTATCTCTGTCCTCTGACATCCAATGCTTTCATTGCATGCATGATTTTGTTGTAAAATCAGAAATCTCAGTTTCAGCAGCCTTGTCTGTGGTGTTAACACACTTTCAGGGATGACTGACAAGATTTACCCAGACAAAATTTAGGAGTCTTCTTGCCAAGTAAATTTTCTGGGACCTATACAGGCAAATTCAAATTATCACTCTCACCAGACATTAAAAAACTACTGTCTCCTTGGCTTCCCACCACAAAAAGTTATTTGGCACCTTTTTGGACTCTTGGGGGTGTTGGTAAGAATACAATTCTCTGTGACTAATTATCTTGCTGATTGGAGCCTCTAAAAGAATCTTGCTGATTGTAGCCTCCACCTCCACCAGGAGGCAGCCAGCACTCAGAGACATCCCTTCAGAATTTGGGCTTCTGGCCCCTCTGACATGATCGAAACTCCCTTTGAATAGCAACTATTAACTTGCTACTAAACTCTTGTCAAAATTGAATGCCTGACCCATGAAGGCTTTATGACTCTCTGGCTTGATAATACTATTTTGGGGTTGGTCAACTGAAATTCAATATTATCAAGATGAGAAGTTCCCCAAAAGCCTAGCTTTTTATAAATTGGTAATTGTACATTCAAGAACAAAAGTGGTTTGTCCCTGGTGGTAATTCAACTATATAGAGATTTTCCCTCTAGGTTAACCTGTATACCTAGTACACTGCCTTCAGTGAAATAACCACCTCAATTTAGCTCACAATTCTCCAAGGATCACTTACAAGTTTTTGATGATTTGGATAAGCTGAATCCTGATGGTGTCTACTGGGAGGTTCCTAGGGCTGTTTAGCCTCAACACTAGCTTTGCAGGAAAAAGAAAACATTGTCACTTCATTCAAAAGGCAGAACTTTGATTCCAGTGGCCTAGCTGTTTGGTCCACCACTTGTTAAACTATAGACTGGCAGATTACCGACCCTCCTGTTCAGGGCTACAAACTGTAGAAACAAATTGCAGCTGCCTATTGAAATGGGTTACTCATCTTTCCATGGTAACATCTCATTCTCTAAAATGGTACCAACTACAAACAAGCTGATAATTGAGCCTTACTTTAGTTTTGATTCAGAGGCTATGACTACATACCTGACTTGTGACTCTCACTGAAAGTTAATCCATTGATCCCATAGTAGGGGAGGCTACATCACAAACTCCTGGCAGATGGACTACATCAGAACTAATCCATGTCATTTTTTGTCTTTTTAGATCATTTGCACTTTATCATCACAAAAGCTACTCAACAATAGTCTGAAAGTCTAATTCTACCTTCCTTATCTTTTCCTGCTCTAAATATTTTAGAACAAGGGAGACTATTCATTGACCTCACTGTTCCCAATGGATAATATCTCTTACGCTTCCTAGATAATGATGAGAACAAAAGGGTTGGAAGAGGATGTACATTTTTTTCAACAATGAAGCTAGGGAACCACCTTCACTTCTGCCACCAGTTACAAGTACAGGGTGTTACCAAAATTACTGTGTTTCAATTTGCTAGAAAGACACTATGTTCACTGAAAACTGTTTACTCACAGTTCCAATGTTATAGTGAGAGGATACAGATTAAATCAGCTGAAGGAAGAAACATTTAGGACAGAGTCCAGGAAAAGTAGAAAATATAAAGTCTCTAGTCATCCTCTCCTGGCAGAGTCAGGACAGCACTACTTTTCCAGCATCAACACGTGACTGTGCATATGGAGTATTGCCAGCCAGGGAAGTTCACCTGAACCTCCAGATCCCTAGGGACCTCTAGGGATCTAATAATGTGTGATCCAAAGCCTGTGTCATAAATAACATTGTTACAACAAAGTGTGGCCAGCCTCTACCCTAAATCACATTGTTTTACTAGCCAGTGTGACCCAAAGTCCATAGACAAATAAAGACACTCTAATCAGGCATAAAATTCTAAGGGTTTAAAGACTACCTCTGAGGAGCTGAGGGCAAAGGCCAGACCTCTTTGTGGGTAAGGTTAAATTCTTTACTACACCGGAGGTGATAGGAGTTAAAGGAGTTATATATGAACCTAGTTTGAACATTCATATTTTCTTCCTAATTATTCCTGTCCATGATACTTTTCTCTTTTTGCTGACAGCTTTTAGTCAACCCGGTTGGGATGTCCTCTAGATGGCACCCAGGAAGAAAGATTCTAGGAGATTCAAACAATTCAGATTATATTTTATAAAGATGCTTTTATACTTCTTGGAACTGATGTATCCAGACAAAATACCTGGGCATCCAGAACTTGAGGATTTAGTGGGAGAGTAACATCTGGTTCCTGGGTGGGAACACAGTAGATCCCAGGAGGTCCAAGGAATAACAATTCTTGTCTTTCAAAACTACCCATGACTCATACAGCACCCACTTGGGAAGCACAACAGTTGTAAACACTTTCTTTTCAGAAATACCATGTGCATTCTGGGGATTATACTTCTTGTGTGAAAGCCAGGCACTAACTTATGTCCTTCCTAAAATCGTGGTGAGCTGCGCTTTAGGTGATGGTCATAAAAAAACTTTAAAAATTTAAGCAAACATCAAGCGAAGCCTTGAAGCCATTCACGTCGTCCTCGGTGACTGGTCAGGTTTGTTAAAAATGAGAGAAATACTCTAAAGTTTCTTTCTAAAGGAAAGATGGAGTCCATGCAATCACTAATATTGTCTGTTCTACCTAGAAAATTTCCATGACCTAAATATCTAAATCAACACACAATCCTAAGGAGAATGATACCAGTATTCTAAGGTAGCCACTGATGGTTTGCGGAATGGTAGTAGAGACCTTGCGGGAAATGGACAAAGTCAATACTGCAGGATGAGCTCATACTGCTGCTAGGAGTTCTCTGGATAGTAGCTTTACTTTGATACTGCATATGACAAATTGAATTCATTTGGGCCATACCCTGATGGTCAGATTTGTCAGACAGAATGGTAGAGGGGCATATATGTAAAGGGAAATTTGGCAGAAGAAAAGATGAGGTAGAAAGAGTTGTAAATGTTGTTGAAAGACAATTTTCCTTGGCATCTTGAATTTCTGCATGACTTGTACCTTTTGTTCCAAGATGTCTTTTCGAAGATATTTCTGTAACACATAATTCTAGGAGATAGATGTGGTGTCTTCAATCTTTATACTCCCCAAGGCAAAGACTGGGCAGATTTACTAGGAACATTCTTATAAGATTGTCAGTTTCATTAGCTCAGGTTTCCTTATCTGCAGAGTAAACCCACTGCTTGGGCCTGCCTCTGTTTCACCCCATGTGACTTTGAGGGCAAGGTAAATAGATGCTCATGATGCTTTTTATGCTGTGAACAATAAATTCCTCTGTCTCTGCTCCCAAGAACCATGTATTTTGCTAGCATATATGAAAATGCAGCAGGTAATATTTTTAGCTTACTAGTAAGGTAAAATCTCAGATCTTTTACTCTTCCTGAAAAAAAAGAACAAAACTGGAGGATTCACACTGTCTGATTTAAAGACTTAATAAATAGTAATGGGAATAATGTGATATTAGTGAAAGTTTAGACATATAAATCAATAGAATATAACATAGTATCCAGAAGAGGAACTACATATACATGGGCAATACAGTTTTTAATTAAACTTTTAATTTTAAGATGATTGTAGATTTAGAAGCAATATGAATTATAAGAAATAATATAGAGATGCTGTAGATCTTTAATCCAGTTGTCCCAAATAATAACATGTTGTAAAATGATAGTGCAATAACTAAATTATTGACATTAATGTAGTCAAGATATAGAACATTTCTATCAGCATAAGCATTCTTCATATTCCCTTTTTATAGCCATATCTACTTCTCTCCCATTCTCATCCACTCTTTAACCCCTCCAGCTACTATTCATTTTTCTACTTGTATAATTTTGTCATTTCAAAGCGTAATATAGACTGAATCATACAGTATGTAACCATTTGGCTTTGGCTTCTCACTCAGCATAATTTTATGGAGATTTTTCTAGGTTGTTGCTTTATCAATAGTTTCTTTCTGTTTATTGCTAAGGAGTATTCCATGTATAAAAATATTACTGTTTGTTTAACCATTCAACCATTTGTTTAACCATTTAACTATTTGTTTAACCATTTTAATTGTTTCCATTGTTTTGCTGTTATAAATTCTATAATTCATGTAAAGTTTTTTGCATGGAAATAAGAGTTTTTAATTTTTTCTGAGATAATTGCTTAAGAGTACAATTGCTGGGTCATATGGTAGTTGTATGTTTAGTTTTGTAATAAGCTACTAAAATTATTCCAGAGTGTCTTTATAATTTTATGTTCTGCTAAGCAATATATTAGTGATTCAGTTTCTCTGAATCCTCTATTGCATTTGGTGTTGTCATTATATTTATTTTAGCCATTCTAATAGCTGTCTAATAATATCTCATTAAAATGTTAATTTGCATTTCCATAATTCTGATGATGTTAAGCATTATTTCATGTGCTTTGTT
>NW_011888807.1:2149736-2168367 GCF_000151845.1 Pteropus vampyrus
GCCATTCTAATAGCTGTCTAATAATATCTCATTAAAATGTTAATTTGCATTTCCATAATTCTGATGATGTTAAGCATTATTTCATGTGCTTTGTTGATGTCTGTATAATCTCTTCTATAAAATGTGTTCCTACCTTTTGACCTTTTTCTTTTTCAATTGTTGGTGGATTTTTTTTTTTTTTCCCCCCCCTAACTGTTGAGTTTGAGAGTCCTTTGTATAGTCTGGATATAATCTTGGATGTGAGGCTTAAAAATATGTTCTCCATGTCTATAGCTTCTCCCTTCATTCTCTTACTATGTTCTTTCACTTGACAAAGGCCAAGAAGTCTTTGACTATGCCTATATTCCAATGATTTTCTCATGATTTAATTATTATTTTTTTTTTTTGGAAAAATTAAGAAAATCTTTCACAAAGCAGAATTTATCAATATTTCTTTTTTGTGTAATCATGCTTTCAGTGTCAGGTCTAAAAATTTTGCTTAGATTACATCTAAAATTTATCTCCTAAGATTTCTACCCTAAATGTTTTATAATTTTACATTTTACATTTAAATTTGTGATTCATTTTTTTTTTTTTTTCGTATTAGCTATGAGCTTAGGTCAAGATTATTCTTTTGCCTATAATTGTCCAATTGTTTTAGCGTAATTTGTTGAGTAGAATATCCTTCCTCCAGTGAATTTTTTAGGGCCTTTTTCAAAACTCAACTGGGCATATTTATGTAGGTCTATTTCTGGGTTCTCTATTCTGTTCTATTAATTTATGTCTCTACTTCCACCAATACATACCAAGTGTCTTGATTACTGTAGTTCCATAATAAGTTCTAAAATCAGATAGACTTATTTCTTTAACTTAAGTCTATTTATCAAACGTTTTTTTAGCTATGCTAGTTCCTTTGCATTTTCATATAAATTTTAGAATAATCTCATCTATATAACAAAATACTTGCAAGAATTTTTTATATGAATTATATTAAGGATTTTTATATGAATTGTATTAAACCTAGGGAGTAATTTAGAAAGAACTGAAATCTTTACACTGTTGAGTCTTCCAGCTCATAAATATGACATGTTTCTCCATTAAGTTTAATCTGCTTTAATTTTCTTTGTATTTACCGCATAGTTTTCAGCATGCAGATCTCTTACATATTTTGTTAATTGTATACTTATGTATTTCATTGTCTTTAAAGTAATTGTAAATGTAATCGTAAATGCAAATTACAATGCTGAATTTTTAATTGTGATATCTACTTGTTAATTGTGATTATATAAAATACAATTAATTTTTTGTATGTTTATCTTGCATCCTGCAATCTTACTGAACTTATCTACTGTTTCTAGGTTTCTGTCTTTCTTTTCCTGTTTTCTTGGTTTGATTCTTTGTTTTCTTTTTAGATTACTTCAGAATGTTTACCTACACATTAGGCCAGTTTTCTACTTTTCTGATCCGTGTGTCTTTTATTTCCTTTCCTTGCCATATTGTATTTGATAGAACTTCCAGCACTGTTAAATAAGAAATGTTAAGAGTGGACATCCTTGCTTTGTTTCTGATCTTAGGGAAAAAACATACAATATTTCAGTATTAAATATTATAACTATAGGATTTTTTATAGATGCTCTATCAATTTGAAGATTTCCTCTATTTCTGTTTTTCTGAATTTTTATCATACATATATGTCAAAATTTGTTAATTCTTTTGCTGTATCAATTGACATGATCATCTGATTTTTCTTCTTTAGCTTAATTAGATAAATTCTATTAATTGCTTTTCAAATATTGGAGCCATCTTGCATCCCTACAATGAACCCCATTTTTTCATAGAATAAAATTATATTTATGTAATATTGATTTCTATTTGCTAATATTTGGTAAGTATTTTTACATCTATATTAAGAATATCGCTTTATAGTTTTTATTTTGTTTTGCTTGCTTATGGAACTGTGTTTATGAACTATTCAAGTTATTTATCTCATTTGGTAAGTTATAAGAGTTCGTAATATATTAGCAATTCATAAATTTTATCTAATATATAAAATTTATATATGCAAATTTGTTCAATGTATGCCCTTTTTATTTTTATGCTATCTTCAGGATCTCTAATAATGTTCTCTAGTTCATTTCTGATATTCCTGATATTGATACTCTATGTCTTCTTTTTTTGTGTGTCTGTCTTACTAGTGATTGTCAACATTTTTGGTCTTTTAAAATTATTAGCTCTCTTTGTTTCATTGATTTATCTATGGCATTTCTGTTTTCAATTTTATTGATTTCTGTTCTTATATTGTTTATTTTATTCAGTTTGCTTTGGATTTATTTTGCTCTTTTTCTACATTATTGAGATGGTAGTTTAGAGTATTAATTTTAGATGTCTACTCTTTTCTAATGTTTTATTTAGCACTATAAATTTACCACTATCATTGCTTTAGCCATGTCTGTCTCACAAATTTTGATGTCATTTTATTCATTTTCATTCAATTTAGTGTACATTTCTTGATTTCCTCTTTGACTCATGGGTTATTCAGAAGTGTGTGTTTTGTTTCCAGTTTGAAAATTTTGTTATTGTTATCTTTCTGTTATTTAAGTTTAAATCCACAGGATTTTGCAAACAGTCTTTACATGATTTCAATTATTTTAAATTTTAGATTATTTTTTTATAGTCCAGGGTACAGTGTATATTAGTAGGTGCCTCAGAAATGGAGCCTTTGACTGTCCTTACTTATTGTACATTAAACTAATAGTTGGATAGAAGCATCAGTAAGAAGCTTTCACATATCATTTTATAATGATAAAAGAATCAATTCGCTAAGGCATACCAATTTTAGATATTTATGCACCAAACAATAGAGCTGTGAAATGTGCAAAAAAAAATAATAATATGGGTGAAAAAATGTAAATAAATGTAGATTTATAGTTAAATATTTCAACACCCCTCTGTCAATAGTTAATAGAACTAGGCATCATTAGCAAGAGTTCCTAATTCAAGGTTCTCCAGAGAAACTGAACTAATAGAATGTAAGACATATTATTTTGGATATTGTATATTTCAGTTTTAAAATTTCTATTTGGTTCTTCTTTATTTTTTTTATTTCTCTATTGAGACATTTTATTTTTTTACCCAACACTTTAAAAAAATTTTTTTCAAGCATGTTCATAATTGCTCACTGAGACATTTTCATCATGACCAATTAAAAATATTTGTTAGATAATTTTGACATGTCTGCCATCTTGATGTTGGCATCTGTTGAATTTTTTTTTTATTTAAGATCTTCCTGGTTCTTTTATGAAGATCGATTTTCTAAAGAAACATGCACACTTTTATATTATGTTATGAGATTATATATCTTAATTAAATCTTTTTTGTAACTAGTTTTCTCTGGCTCTACTCTGGCAAGCGAAAGGAGAGTATATCATTATTGCTAGGTTACCTCAGTTGATACCTGAGAGGGGGCTCCTCATTATTGCTGGCCTGGGGTAAATGTTGCAGCTCCTCACATGACACTGTGAGTGGAATGGCCTTCTTTCTACTTGTTACTAGGTGATTTTGAAAGTCCTAACTATCCACTAGGTCCCCTCTGACATCATTTTAGCACAGAGGGTGAGAGATGCATTTTTAGTGTCGTTTCAGGGGGAGGATTTCTAATCTACCCACAGAGTGTCAAATAACGATACAGCATGGGGGTTGGGATAGAGGGTCTCATTATTTTTGATGGTGATAGAAGTTCTGGCTCTATACTTGGCCTTTTCTGAAATTACCCCAGCTGTGGTATTGGAGATCCTCATTAGTTTCATAAGGATGAATGTCTAGGCTTCCCATTTAGCCTTTTGTTGTGTACATAAAACGAGTTCTACTATTTTTTTTTTTTTTTTAAATGGTGTTTGGCAGAGTAGAGTGATTATTGCTTAAACATTTTCTGTCTTCCTATACTGCCCCTTTCATGGTCCTTTGGTTAGAGAAAGCAGGCTTTTGTTGGGATTTTTAATATTTTTTAATCTGTGTGGCAATTTATTTTTTATAAAGTTCAAATATACTTCAATAGAGAAAGGGTAGTCTTCTCATGAAATTGTACTGGAATAATTACTTAATTTTGTACAACAAGTGGAAAAAAATCACATACCTAAGTAAAATATAAAACTATAAAATTTTTATTAAAATCCTAGGGAAATAAAATTGTAAAATCAGGTTAGGCAACAGGTTCTTAGACAAAAATAAAAGCACAATCCACATAAGAAAATAATATAAAAATTGAACTTTCTACAAACTTTAAATTTTTGCTCTTTAATAACATTATTAAGAGAATGTAAAAAAGAATGACACATCAGGAGAATATACCTGAAATCATTTATATAACAAATTATATAAAGAAATTTCAGAACTAAGCAATAAGAAAAGCAACCCAACAAAAAAAATGAACAAGATTTATATATACACTTTATCAAAATATTTATGTAGTTGGCAAATAAACACATTAAAGGATGTTCAAAATTATTCATCATTGAGAACATGCAAATAAATTTACAGCCATGCCACCTTTAACGTGTCTGATCCCGTCTGATCTCAGAAACTAAGCAAGGTCAGGCCTGGTTAGCATTTGGATGGGAGACCACCTACGAACAAATAAATAACAAATAAATAAATAAAATGAATAACAACAAAAAAAGAACAAGTGAATAAGAACTATGATGACACATCTATTAGACTGGCTAAAATAAAAAAATAAAATAAAACTGATAGTAAAAAGTGCTGTCAGAGTAATTTGAATTTCTATACATTTTTGACAGAGATGAGAGATGGTGGAAAACAGTTGGGCAGTTTCTAAAATGTTATACACTCACTCACACATGACCCAGCAATCTCATTCCTAGGTGTTCACCCTAGAGAAATGTCTACAAAAAAAATTGTTCACAAAAAACCTACACATAAATGGTCATAGCAACTTAATATATAATTGTCCAAACATGGAAACATCCCAGATATCTTTTAGTAGGTGAACCAGCTATGTAACATCTATACAATAGCATATTAATCAGCTACATAACAAATGACACATACAACATGGATAAATCTCAAAACCATACTATGTGAAAGAAGCCAGGCTCTAAAGGGTACATGCTTTTTATTGTTCTAGTTCTAAGACATTCATCAAAAGTCCTAAATTTAGCAATTAAGAACACATCAGTGGTTTGGAAAAAGTTTTAATAACAATGGATAGCACAGGACTTTGGGGAGGTGAAGAAAGAAGTGTTCAATATCAATGTTGCCAATAGTTTTACAATTTTATGCTTGTTAAAATCAGAAGTATATAATAACAAGAAGAGTATGAATTTAACTGAACAAAAAATAGATAATAGATAAAATAACAGCACAGAAAAACAAGTATGATATTTTGCTTGCACATAGTATTCATTTAATTGAATAACTATAAAATAAACAAACTGGTCATATTTTAAAAGAAAAGACATGTAATTTTACATATATAAATATATAGTACTTAATTTAAATTTTTACTGTTATAATATTCCTTTGAGAATAAATAATTTAGACTTTATCTAACAAGTAAAACAAACCTCTTAGAATGATATTTAAAATGCCTCTTTTCTGTCTGCAGCCATGCCACCCTGAACATGCCTGATCTTGTCTGACCTCAGAAGCTAAGCAGGGTTGGGTCTGGTTACTACTTGGAGAGGAAACCACCTAAGATACCAGGTGCTGTAGGCATTAAAACAAACAAACAAACAAACAAATAAATAAATAAAATGCCTCTTCTCTTTATGAAATTACAATTTAAAAGAATTTTGTCTTTGCCCTTATATTTTCAATTAAACATCCTTTATGATCCTTTGAAAATATTATATACTGTCACTCTTTTGGTTAAATCTTTGCAATGACTCCTCACATCCTTTAAATGACAAAGTCCTTAAAATACTTTGTAAGGATCCTCATGACTTGGCTATTTTTCCTCTCTTATTCCAAGGCAGCCACACCCATCTCCCTTGAGTGAGTCAAACACAATAGGCCTGCTCCTGGCTTTAGATCTTTTGCATTGTCTGTTCCCCAAATCTAAATAATCTTCCTTCCCATGAGTATGGCTCACTCAAATTCTTACCAAATGTAACTTTCTTAAGAGAAATTTAATTAAAACAATAACATTGTTACACATACAGCCTTTTATTTTGCCTACTATACATGTAGTTTTTACTCCCTTCCTACATAATATATTATTTACTTGCTTTTTTGCTCATAGATTATTGCCCCTCTCTTTTAAAATTTAAGTTCTTTCAGAGCAGGGATCTATGTCTATTTTGCTCACTGATGCATTCAAAGCACCTAGAAAGTGAGCAAATGAAGTATAGTAGACAGATACAATTGTAAAACCGCAGCACTGACCTCTATGGGTGTGTTTGTGTGGTTGAGAATACCAATTTCTTTAATAGTAAAAAAAATATGATTAAATGCATATTTCATAAAATTCTAAGGACAAATCCCCTCCTTAACTAGTAATTTGATCTGAGTTCTCTCCAACTTGAAGGTAAAGCAAAAAGAAATCTAGAATACTGTTCCAGATGTAGGCTCATGAATTCTGCCTATAAAGTTTTAATCTTAAAAGATGCGCTGAATTCTGGAAACTTGATATTTCTCTTGTTATGATCTGTACAAAGGCAAGGTGATTTTGCTCCTACTTTAACACTCATTAGAAGTAAAAACAGCAGTGTGCATAAAATTTTCAAAAAATTTATATATTTGAGATGCATAATGACAGTTTAAAACTTTATTTAAAAATGTCTATGCTAATAATATAAAATACTCTCTTCATGGTTAGTTGTACATGTAATATTATTTCATCTCCATAGAGAGTCAAATTCTCATTCTGGAACCTCAAGATTTGGAGGAGCCAAAGATAACTGAGAAAATAAGCCAGCTAAATCTTTTGATAGGCCAGAGGAGATGAAATAGCAGTAAAATGACTTGAAGGCAATTGTCTTTTTTTCTGAGATCATCTATTGAAGCAATGGAGGCTCAAAAATAAGGAGATCGTTCCCATAGTTGGGAAGTGAGTAAAAAAGAAAACATCTATTACTTACGTTGTAATATATCCCTGAGCTGAGAGTAGGAATATGCTGAGAGCAACTAGAAGTTTCTATTCCTTATTCAGGAACACCTGCCTTAGAAATACTTTCAGCAAACTTGTTTAGATTCAGGGTAAATGAAAAGCTATTATTCCTTTCACTCATATTTTTGCTTGAAAACATGATACTGAAATGGAATTTTAAATATTGAATAGTAATTATTAATACAATATGCAGTTTTAGGAGTGCATATTGTAAATATGCATTATCTGACAGTAAATTACTATCAGATAAATTTAGATTAAGAATATAAAAACAACCAAGTGCAATGGTGCTATAAAAGCATTTAGGAATTTGGTAGATGTTACATGTAATTTACTTGCTTTTAAACTTATGTTAGATTTTTTTCAAGAGTTTAGAAATTTTTCATTGCTTTGTATCATTCAAACTAATGCTTTAACATAACCAAAGGCAGTGATTTCCTGATTTATAAATACTTAAGTATATAGTGTATGTGCGTGCATGTGTGTGTGTTTATGTCTAAAAACCTGCTAATTTAGTGTTATTGTAATGTAGTTATAGCTTGCATGATTTACCAAAATAGAAACAGGAATAATATATTAGAAAAAGAATAAAAATTTGGAACACTGAATTTAGATAAGGAAAAGCAAATAATGTAACAGCTGAAATATTTTCTGTCTGTAATAATTCTTCTTTAACAATTTATCAGGGTTTACATGTAGAAAATGATTTATAAAGCAGAAATTTGTCTTGTTACGAAAATAAGCACCACTCCTGCTAAGACACTCCAGGAAGAGTAAATTGAAAGGGGACCCTAGCTATTTTTTTGTGTGTGAAAATTCATGTTGTGTTTGGCAGAATTTTAACAGAGAAATACAAACTTGAAAATAACTCCCTTTGACAAAACCCTCACCTAAGATATCATAGCAGCACTGAAATGAATGTAATGTGTTTCCATATGTGTTAATTAGTTTGTCACCACACAGTGTTCATCTTTATAGGGGTTCGGTGTCTTACAGAAATGTCAACTTTCAATATTTGATATATTGATTTTGTTCTTTAATCTCTCACTTTAATATTCTTTAACATAATTTTTTTTCTTATTGTATTTATGAATGTTGTAGATTTTGGAATACATCTGGAAATGACTCTAAAAGTACAAAATGATTAAAATAGGCTCATATCTTTTTATCTTACTTTATGCCTCCTCTCTCTACCTCCCTCCCTTTTTCCTATCACTCAAAAAAAGAAAAAAGGATATCGAGAGCAAAATAATTCATTTGAAAAGCTCCTACAGTCACTCATATGAGACAGTAATGGAAATTTTCATATATTCTTATAAGTCAAGAGCTTAATTCACTATTGCCACAGTAAAGAGGATAATGATAAATGTATTTAATATATAGAGATAAATTATATGCATGGATGGATGGATGGATGAATGGACGGATGTATATAATGTATCATTCATTTTCTTTTATTAAATATGAATAACTTTTCTAAGAGCAGGAGTAGGTTTAAAAATACAATTGACTCAGTAAATAAATGATGAATATTGTAACTTCGTTTTTTTCCCAAAACCGAGCCTGAGAAAAAGAATTATGTGCATACAGTTTATTTGGGAAACAATTCTAAGAAGCATAGGGATAGATGAGTGAGACAAGTTAAGAGGGAAAGCCAACATGAAGATGCATCAAGGAGTTATTGCTTTGGGGTCTCCTGAGATAATACAGAAATCTTTCCAGTATTGTCTATCTTAAGGATTGAAGCTGGAACATTTGTCTACCAGTTCCTGTACCTATAATATTCAATGTTGTCTCTGCTCATCTTAACTTTTCTGCATTTCCAAGCTGTATTTGTATGGCTTCATGAAAATAGCAAGCAAAAATCAGAAAAAGATATGGCATAAGATTAAGGTAGCATGTGTGCTGCACAAGGTGAATCTGAGCTGGCTGGAACTGCACATGCTAACTTGCTAAAATAATAGATAGACAAAAGGCTTTTGGTATATCTGCTAAAACAGATGTTATAGAACGGTGGTTATCATGGCTATGTCTTCTGAATTCTGCTTTTGAATTAAGATACATGCTATGATAGCTCAGAAAGAAAGGTAAGACTGACTCTTACAGATTCTGTATGTAAAACAGCATGGTTGGTTGGTTGGTTTAAATGAGATCAGTAATGATGGTTAAAATACCATTTTACTATTAGACTATTTAAATTTTTTTTCTTAATATTGTTTTTCTCATTCTACCAAACTGTGATCAAAAGTAAGTCAATTTGTCTCTTGACTTTAGTAATTTATAATTTTAAATACTGTAACTAAAACAATATATATTTTTTCAGTATAAAGATTTACTAGAGTAGAAAGGCAAGAAATGAATCTAATTTGGTCTACATGTGGTCAGAATTAGTTTATATTTAAAGTGATTTAATTTATTCAATTTTTTTATTACACTTACATGCAATATTATATGTTTCAGGTGCACAACACAGTGATTTGACATTTATATAACTTACGAAGCGATCACTTCAATAAGCCTAGTACCCATCTGATACCATTCATATTTATTACATTATTAACTATATTCCCTATGCTATACTTTATATCCCTATGACTGTTTTCGTAACTGGCAATTTGTACTTTTTAATCCCTTCATCTCTTTCACCCATCCCCCGAACCTCTCTCCTGTCTGACAACTATCAATTTGTTCTCTGAATCTATGAGTTTGTTTTTCATTTATTTTGTTTTAATTTATTACTTGGTTCTTTTCAAACTGCCAGATTTTAACTAAAAGCACTTTACTATTCTTCTAGTGTAATAGAATCGTGGCTGTACACTTAACCACATAGTGAGGCATATGTGACTAATTCTGCTCAGTTGAAGGTGAGTAAAAATGGTCTGGGTTTCAAATCCTGGGGTCTTAGCAGAGCAGGTGTATCTTTTTTATGCATTCTTTTTCTCCTTTCTGGCAGTTGCTACCAGAATAGTAAGAAGAATCTATGACATGGTGGAGCCAGCCATATCATAGATGGGAACATAGATCCCTGCATAAACTCACAGGAGTTTCTCATTGACCTAGGCAGTTCACTTTGGAGTTGTTACATAGGAAAGAAAAAAACTTTGTTTTCTTTAAATTACATCATATTGGCATTTTTTTATGACTTAGTTTTCTACCATTTGGGGACATCATTTAAATCATTTTATCATTAACATTTATTTAGTGCTCACCATTTGACTACACATTTTACATTCATTTTTTAGTTAATCCTCAGAAAAAATAAATGAAGGCATTATTCTAATTTTTATCTGATAAATGTGGGAAGTGAGGTTCTGGGGTAAGACAAGAAATGTGACTGATACCATGTAAGTCAGAAGAATCTCATCTAATATTCAAACTTGGCAGTCCTCATACCAAGGAACTTTCTTTTAACAGAAAGTTTACAGAAATTTTTATTTAACATAACTATAATTTTTTAAAATCAAATGTGAGCTCTTTTTTTCTAGTTCTGCATCCCCCTCGTGAATACTCATCTCGTCTTCAAAAAATACATGTTTTCCCTGTGCCTTTGTAAAAATTGTTCTCAAACTCTAGAGATGACTCCCAAACCTAATCTTAGTCTTTTTTTTTTCAATGTAGATCAAAACTCATCTATTAGGAAATATATTTTAACAGAATAATGTGGTCCCACAAAATTTATTTTCATCCAGTTAATTAATATTAAGACGGTGGCATTGTACAGTGGTTAATAGCTGGTTCTAAACCAAACTGTATTTAAATCTTGACTATATTTTACCTCCTACCCGTATCAAATGCTTAGAACAACTAATGAAACATAATAAGTGCTCAATGAGTGTTAACTAAAGGTAATTTGTGTTTTTTGAATGGTGATTTATACATATAGGCAGAAAAATTGGGGCTATAAACAGGCTCAAAGGTCCATTTGTTTTTAGTCAATACAGCATGAAGCAGTAATATTTATTAAGACCTGTGTCTTTTACTAATAAAAAAAAAAAACACACAATCACAAGGAATAAATTAGTATAACAAATACCTGCCATTGACTCTTTAGTTTTTTGTTTTACATGCAGGTTAGGAAAAAAATCAGTATTTTGTTTCCTTTTAATAACTAATACCAGGTTTAATTTACTAATGTCTAATATAGAAAGATAACTATCACAGTATTCATAAAAATATAAAGTTAATTGCTTAGGTGGATAAAATTTAGAACAATAGGAGACTATCAAAGAAGAGAATGAAAGGAAGAAATAAGGAAGAAAAATAATACATCATAGTATATCACAGAACTGACTTTCCCATGGTATTTCATAAAATTTAAAGTAACTTCTGCTTGTCAGCTGGTCTTCCCGTCAACTTTGAAAATATAAGGTAGATATGAATAATTTATTTTCTTTAAAAGCAAATAGGGGTTACAAGTTATAAATTAATAACTTGCACAAATATATTAAAATTGTTGGTGATATGACCTGGATTAAAACCCAAGACACTAACATAATAACTTTTCTAGCATATATCTATAGAATTTTGAATAAACACTTAGGTTGTTTGCTTGTTTTGACTATTATAAATAATGTTACTATGAACATGGGAGGAGGTGCTGATATTTTATTCAAGTTAGGGTTTTTGTTTCCTTTATATACATTTCTAGTATTGGAATTGCTGGATTATACGGTAATTCTATTTTTTGATTTTATGATGATACTCCATATTACTTATAATAGTAGCTGTACCAACTTACAGTCTCAGCAATAGTGCACAAGGAATTCCTTTTCCACACCAGCATTAGTTATCTCTTGTTTTCTTGATGATGGCCATTACAACAAGCATGAGAGGATACCTTATTGTGATTTCAATATCCATTTTCCTAATGACTAGTAATGTTGAGAATTTTTTCATGTTCCTGTTGGCATTTTGTGTATTTTCTTTTGAAAAATATCTATTTTTGTACTTTGACCATTTTAATTGAATTCTTCCCCCACTTTTTTTTTTTTTTTTTGCTAATGAGTTGTATGAGTTTTTATATACATTTTGGATATTAACCCATTGTCAGATCTATTGTTTGAATATTTTTTCCTATTCTGTAGGTTCTTTTCACTTGGTCGATGGATTCTTGTGTTGTACAAAGCTTTTTAGTTTGAGGTAATCTCATTTATTTTTTATTTTGTTGTGTGTACTTTAGATACCATATTCAAGGCCTGTGTTAAAAAGCTTTAATGCTGTTTTCTTCCAGGAGTTTCATAATTTCAGGTCTTACATTTAAAATCTAATCCATTTTTAAGTTAATTTTTTGTGAGTGGTGTAAGATAGGGGTCCAGTTTCATTATTTTACATGTGAATATCAAAGTATCCCAGCACCATTCACTTAAAGAGACTCTTCTCTCCATTGCATATTCTTGACTGTTGTCAAATATTAGTTGACCATATATACCTGAGTTTATTTTTGAGTTCCTGATTCTGTTCCATTCGTCTGTCTGGTTTCTATGCCAGTACTATACTATTTTCATGACTATGGTTTTTATAGTATAGCTTGAAATCAGGAAGTATAATGCCTCCTGGTTTGTTCTTCTTTTTCAGGATTTCTTCAGCTATTTGTGGTCTTTGAGGTTTCATATAAAATTTAGGAGTGTTTGTTTACTTCTGTAAAAAATGCCATAGGAATCTGATAGAAATTACATTGAATCTATAGATGGCTTTTGGTAGTATTGACATTTCAACGATGTTAATTCTTTCAGTTCATGAACTCAGGATACCTTTCCATTAATTCGTCTTTAATCTCTTTCATCAATGTCTTACAGTTTTCAAAGCAGAGCTCTCTCATCTCTTCTGTTAAACGTATTTTTAAGAATTTTATTATTTTTTGTTATAAACAGTATTGATTTTTTTCAAAATATTCATTGTTAGTATATAGAAACATTACTACTTTATACGTTAACTTTGTATCCTACAAATTACTGAATTCATTGATTAGATCTAACAGTTTTGTTTGAATCTTTTAGAATTTTCTCTATATAAAATGTTATCATTTGAAAATAGAGTTAATTCTACTTCTTTCTCTCCACTTATGATACCTTTTTTCTTGCCTGATTTCTCTACCTAGAAATTCCATTATTATGTTGAATAAGAGTGATAAGGGTGGGCACCTTCCTGATATTAGAGGAAAAGCTTTCAACTTTTCACCATTATGACATTAGTTGTGGGCTTATCATATATGGCCTTTATTATGTTATGTTCCCACTATCAGTAATTTGTTGAGTTTTCATTGTAAATTGCTGTTGAATTTTGTTAAATGCTTTTTCCGCATCCACTGAAATGATCATATAATTCTTTTTTCTCATTCTATTAATGTGCTGTATCACATTGATTGATTTACTTTTGTTGAACCATTCATGCTTCCCAGAGAAAAATCTCACTTAATTAAGGTGAATAATCCTTTTAAACTGTGGCTGAGTTCAGTTTGTTAGTATTTTATTGAGAATTTTTGCATCTACAATTATCAGGAATATTGACCTGTACTTTTCTTTCCTAGTATGGTCTTTTTCTGATGTTTGTATCAGGATAATGCTGGTCATAAAGTGAATTTAAGAGTGTTCCCTCTTTGATTTTTTTGGAAGCTTTTGAGAAGAACTGATGTTAATTTCCCCTTACATGTTGGTAAAATACACCAGTGAAGCCATTTGGTCCTGAAGTTTTCTTTGTTGGGAGATTTTTGGTTACTGATTCAATCTCCTTGCTAATAATTGGCTTATTCAGATTTTCTATTTATTCTTTATTCAGTCTGGTAAGTTGTATGTTTCTAAGAATTTTTTTCATTACTTCTAGGTTGTCCAGTTTTTGGCATACCATTCATAGTGGCCTCTTGTGACCCTTTGTATTTCTGTTGTATCAGTTGCAATGTCACCTTTTCATTTATAATTATGTTGGTTTGATTCCCCTTTTTTCCTGTTTGTCAATTTTATCTTTTCAAAGAAAAACTCTCAGTTTGGTTGATCTTTTCAGTTGCCTTTGTGTTCTTTGTTTTATTTGATTCTGATTTAATCTTTATCTCCTGTCTTCTACCAATTAGGAGCTTTGTTTGTTTTTCTAATTTTTTAAGTCATAAAGTTAGGTTGTTTTTGTAAGGATATTTCTTGCTTCTTAATGTAAGTATTTATTGATATGAACTTAGAACTGCTTTGGCTATCTCCCATATGTTCTAATATGCTGTGTTTTCATTTTTGTTTGTCTCAAGAAACTATTTCCTCTTTAATTTCTTCTTTGATCCATTGGTTGCTCTTGAGAGTGTTCTTTAATTTTCATGTGTTTGTAAATTTTGGAGATTTCCTCTTGTTTTGATTTCTAGCTTCCTGTCTCTGTGGTCAGAGAATATACTTGGTATGACTTCAGTCTTGAATTTGCAAAGACTTATTTCATGGCCTGTCATATGTCTCTTATGTCTTGTCATATGTCTCTTATGTCTTGTCATATGTCTTGGACTAAAGTATTCAGATCTTCAGTTTTCTAACTTATTCTCTGTCTAAACAATCAATCCATTGTCGAGAGTGGGAGAGTAATTAAAGTCCCTAGCTATTATTTACTGCTGTTTGTTTCTTCTTTTACCACTGATAGTTTTTGCTTTACATATTTAGGTGCTTTGATATTGGATGGATAAATATTTACCATTGTTATATTTTCTTGATTGATTGATTCCTTTTTTATTATGCAATGACCTTATTTTGGTCTCTTTTTACCATTTTTAATTTAAAGTCTGTATTGTTTGATATAAGTATAATTCCCCTTCCTTTTTCTTTGGTTACCATTTGCTTGAAATGACTTTCTCCATTCTTTCACTCTTATTCTATGTGTGTCTATAAGGCTAAAATGAGTCTCTGTTGGCAGCATATCAATGAATTTTGTTTTTATCCTTGCAGCCATTCTGTCTTTAATTTGAAAATTTAATCCTTTTATGTTCAAAGTAATTATTGTTAGATAAAGATTTACTATTACTATTTTAATTGTTTTCTGGTTATTTTCTAAATACATTGTTCCCTGTTTCTTACCTTGCTGTCTTTCCTTTTTTTATTTTTTTTAATGTTTTGCTGTCTTTTGCTATTCATTTCTTTTGACTTCTTTATCATGTTTGTGTGTGTGTGTGTGTGTGTGTGTGTGTGTAATTGCCGAAGGTTTTTTTTTTCCTGTGGTTACCATAAGGCTTACATAAAACATTTAAAATTATAACCCACTATTTTTAGCTGATAACAACTTAACTACAAAAGAATTCCTAACTTTATACTTTTGCTTCTTCCCCTCACATTTTAGGTTATTGCTGTTATAACTTACATATTTTTTTATATTGTGTAACTAATAAATTATTGTAATTATGGTTATTTTTACTCTTCCATCATTTAACTTAGAGTTGAAAGTGAATTGTGCACCACCATTAGCAAAATACAAAATCACACTTTATCTTATATACTTACCATTACCATTGTCCAATATAATGAAGAGATGAGACTTAGAGAAATAGCTATTCCCAAGTCGAGAACAGGAAAAATATAGAAAATGAAAAATGCTCAGAATGAACTGATCTAATATTGATATGTTTATATCAAAAGGACACAGGAGTGGATTTGGCATTTTGGGAGAAAAAAAATGACTTTTGCCAGTGTAAAATTTTTTTTTCCTTTCAAATCTGTACATCTTGAAGTCCTGATTAGTTATTCCAAAATAGAGAAAAAATGTGATATGTTGATATATGTACTTGGTGTATCTTTCCATTATTTATTGTTAAACTTTCTGCATCATTTAATTTTAAAATCTTATCATGCCAAAGACATATGGCCCCTGAGAGGAGACAGTAGGATTTCAGTAGAAAGCAGTACTTTTAATTACAGGGATTAAGACATTCATATGAATACTAGTTTTTGATGCATTTGAATCTATATTTTTGTTTTATGTTGTTTATTTGCTATTATTTTATTTGCTTTTTTTATACATCCCATTTCCTACATTTTGGTGGTTTTTTGTTTGTTTGTTTCATTTTGTTAAAATACTTAAAACTACATATTTGACTTTCAAATTCTGATTGTATTCTGTACATATTTGACAGGTACTTTTAACTTAAATTTTCTAATAAAGCTGAAGTTTAACATAATTTTACTCCCTAAAAGGACATTAGTACTTATTTATCTCCTTTTTTCTCAGCCTTATTTCCTATAAATACTTACATACGTACATATACACACCACACAAAAATTTGTTTTTGTTTTTATCTAGGCTGTAGTTTAATTTATTAACCAAAAAACTTTTAAAACAATTACTTATATAGTTATATCAAAGTATGTTAATGCATGCACAGACACACTCATAAAAATATACACATTTATATTATTGTAAAGTTATATATGGTAGTGAATTATAGAAATATAGCATGTTAAGATGGAGTATTTTGTTTCTGTTAATAGTGATATGATTTATCCACATTAACACACATTTAAATTACTCAAATTTTATTGTGAAGTGAAAAAGTTATATAAACATATGTACTTTAGGATACCATTTTATTCAAACTCCTAATATCTATATCTGGAGAGTTACCTAAACAGATAATAGATAGATACATAAACCCACTTGTCATTTCTGGAAATATGTACCATTATTTTGTAAACACTTGCCTTTATTAAGGGAAACTGATATAATCTGTTATATACATTTGTAATGTTGAAATTTTGCCATGTATATTAAATATTTAATGAAAAAAACTATTCAAAATAAATAGTGACAAAGTGACAATTCTAAGAGAAGTTTATGGGAGAGTGCTGTCATCTGGATAGTGAGTGATGTAGGACATTTCTGATTTTATTCTCCCTCACAAGGAGAACTAACAACTATTCAAGAACAAAACACCACTGAGAGAATCCTAGAACATGGAGGGGAGGATGAAGCGGCCCCCTGCTATACTTTGAGGCACTGCCCACCCCAGACCAGCACAAAAACAGAAGGAGATATTTCCCCTGAGCCTCTATCTCCTCCAGTGGGAAAAGAGAACTTTTAAGAAAACAAACTCTCCTCCCACTCCAGTGTTGTGAGTCTCAAATATGTATAACTCAACCACTGAGAATCTGACTTGACTGAGAAGGAAGAACAGGGCTTGCATACCTAGGCAAAGAACTGAGTAACAGCCCCACCTACAGTGGAGAGTGTCTCCTGGCTACATCTGACCAGAGGTAATGACAAGAATACCTGGAAGCTATGTAGCCTAGCAACACATGAAATGAGAGGTGGGAGGGCAGAGTTGTTTGCTTCAGAGCAAAGCCAGTTCTAGGCATAGAGGTTTCTCCTGCTATGCACAGGCAGGGAAATTAATTCACAGTCAATGCTAAGAGTAGCTCCTGACCTCTCCCAACCAGAGAGCCTACTTGAGAAACTAAGAGTTACTTGGAGTGGCCTTTTTCCTTCTCACTTAGAGAAGGGAGCTGAGACGCATCTCTAACCAGTCCTAACCATTATAGAAATTCTAGAAGAAGAAAAAAAATGCAGAAAGTCTATTTAAATCAATAATGGCCTTTTAAAAAAAGAAAAAAAAAAACAGACCTCTGTATAAGTTCCCTTGCCAAAATTAATTTGTAAAAAAATCTTTTATTTATTTATTTATTTTTTTTACAAAACTACTAGAAAATAATAAGGGTGAAACAAAATGACTATATGGAAAGTAGGATGTATGTTTTCATAGAAAAAAGTATGAAGCATGGAGATGTACCTATGTTGAGGAAAAGGGAAATAGAATGTATTTTATGGATAAGAAAAAATATAAAGAATATGGGTTTTATTTTTTGGTAAAGAAGAAAAAGCAATTTTGTTCTAAACTGAAATGATTGTTTTAAATAAAAAAAGAAAATGATAGGACTAAAACTAAAAGACATATAAAAGTTGTAGAATATTTGTGGATGTTACCAACGGTTTGTAGAAGTTGCAGAAAGTTCATGGAGAAGAGTTTATAAAAAATTATATGTGGTCAAGCTAACTAAAATTGACATGGATAATTAAGTCAATTACATTATTTGTAGATATATACATTTTCTCACCAGATCTTTAACTATGGACATTTTAAATTTTTTTCTCATTTACAGATATTTATTTTTTTACTTTGATGCTTGGCAAAAAAAAAGTTCCTCTAGATGTGTTTTATTTTTAAATATTCATTTAAAAAACTAACAACTACTCTAAAATTTAGGTTTCTGATAACTTTAAAAACATAAAATTAAACTGTGTAAAGATTTATAGAACTCTAAGGAAAAACTTGATTCCACCAATTGCTAACAATATCAAAATCAACAAGAATAAATAAAAGGATTAAATGAACTGATGACTATAATTTTTATGATTTTTCACATGATTCAAATCCTTGCAACATTAAAACAGGGCAAAATAACCTTTGGAATGGACCTAAAGCAACATGTGTCCCAAAGAACTGTTTGCAAAGATAACAAGAAAGCAGAGGTCATGACTGCAGGGCTGATGACCACTGTACTGAGAATTTAAAACAATGTT
>NW_011888807.1:2168417-2173231 GCF_000151845.1 Pteropus vampyrus
AAAAAAAAAGTTCCTCTAGATGTGTTTTATTTTTAAATATTCATTTAAAAAACTAACAACTACTCTAAAATTTAGGTTTCTGATAACTTTAAAAACATAAAATTAAACTGTGTAAAGATTTATAGAACTCTAAGGAAAAACTTGATTCCACCAATTGCTAACAATATCAAAATCAACAAGAATAAATAAAAGGATTAAATGAACTGATGACTATAATTTTTATGATTTTTCACATGATTCAAATCCTTGCAACATTAAAACAGGGCAAAATAACCTTTGGAATGGACCTAAAGCAACATGTGTCCCAAAGAACTGTTTGCAAAGATAACAAGAAAGCAGAGGTCATGACTGCAGGGCTGATGACCACTGTACTGAGAATTTAAAACAATGTTGAGAATTACCATTACTATGTTAGCTTATCTGAACCAATTGAAATGTCATTCTTCTATTGATATAATTGACTTCTTTTCATTGTTATAAATATACCTGGCCTTTGTCTCCTAATAGGAACATTACTTAGACTTCACCTGAATCAGTACTTCCCAAGTAGCTATTTTTTTTTTTATCTCAAATAAATGCTTGTTGTCTTTCACTTTAGCCTTTTATTTTTAGCTTAACAAGACTATGAGTGTATTTCTCAACAGAAACAGTTCAGGCCAAAGGAGAATAGAGTGACATGTACAACATATTGAAAGAAAATAACTGTCAAACAAGAATACTACACCCACAAAGCTGTCCTTCAGAAATAAAATGAAATAAGGACTACCTGAACAAAAAAGAATCTAAGGAAGTTCATTACAACCGGACATACCTCCAAGATATGCTAAAGAGGGTTCTTTGAGTTGAAGTAAAAAGATGCTAATTAACATAAAATTATAAAAATTATAGAAAATACATATTTTAAATTATAACTCTATATTATTTTAATTGAAATTTAGGAATAAAAATTTTATTTACTTATTTTATTACATAGTTTTTTGTTATCAAAATTAATTCCCAGTAAACTCAATATATTCACATATTTTCTTTATCCTTTAGAGGATAAGGAATATTTTAAATATATTTATATTTAATGTAACTATGTAAAAGTTACATAAGGTATTATTTACTCTATATGGCTTTGTTACCAATTTAATAGGTAGATTTTTTTAATGCCTGTGCTTAATTTTGCATTTATTTTTCCTACTCTATAAGGGAATTATTTTTGTTGAATTACATTTTTAGAATGTAAAAATATGATTCAACTGTATCATTCCCCATGTTCCAAGTTTTATATAAAATTAAATAGTTCATATTTCATTCTGTTTTTTTAGAAATCAAACAAATATAACTGTATTTACCTTCTTTCTTACAGAGAAGAGAGTAAGAGGGTATAATACTATATTTGCTCTCCTCTTTCCCCACCTCCTCCAGAAGTAATTCAGTCTAACTTTATTAAATTCTTCCTTATTCTTTCTCACAATAGAGTAACACTTCCTTGTATATATAAGTGTACCACAATTTAGACTCTAGTGACATAATTGTCCTTTTATTTCCAACCTCCCTACAAAAGTAACCAGAATAATTAGGCCTTGCACTAGTTTAGTTACTGTTTTAAAAAAAGTATATACAAAAATATACAAAAAAGACTCATGTATGATTCTCAGTTATTACATATATGTTTGTATAAAGAAATTCTAAAGGATTTGGTGACTTTCAAATCAGTTTTCAGTATTTCCTTCCTTAAGAAATATGATAAAAAGCATGTCTATGTCAATAATGTTTCTTCTGGTCTGCTCTTGATCTTTGATGCTTCACTATCTGGTGAGAAAATGAATATAATTCTTCCATTATTGTTATTTCCCAAGACTTTGTTTATACCTTGGAACAAATCATATTTTTCAGTTCTTCTATAGGCTCAAAGAGACTGACTGAAGATTCTTTTTATTCTTATATAATTAGCTGTATTATTTTCTTAGAGATCAATATTCTTTTGCTTCTACAATGTTCTCTGTATATACTAAATCTTCTGCTGACTGTGAGTTGTAACTAAAAATCAATCTTCATTTTCCTATCACTTATACAGTGCTAAATATGATGGAGGATTACAGGAAATAATTCTATAAATGTTTACAAGACTATATTAAAGCACCAGCTCTTCTCCTTACTGGCTGAGTTGCATCGACCATTTTATTTTACTCCTCTAATTTTTTGCTTCATTGTCTATAACATAGAAAATGTATAATAACATATTTTATTTATATAATAATTTTTATATTATTATAATAACATTTATACAATAATAAAATGAGGAGTAGTATAATTGTTAGAATTAAATAATACATACATCATTTAGCACATGGTCTGACCTATAGGAAATAGACAATGTTAGGATTTGATTTTATGGTTGTTGTATTAGTTATATTTAAAGCACTCTGTGCACTCTTTCTGTCAGTAACATCCAGAAAGCAGTGAAATAAATTCATGTTAGCATTTAGAGGAACATGATTAACATGAAATATTTATGACATAAATTTTACTGAAAAATAGGATGAAAATTGCACGTAATATTCAATATAAAGATTTAAAAATATGTCAAAAGGAAATAAAGCATACCTAAATAACATTGAGAGGTGTTTGCTGGTATATATAATTGTGATATTCCTCATATTTATATTTTCACATAGTATATATTTTATATAAATAATATGTATTAGTATTATAATAAAATAAATAAGTAAGTAAAACCTATCTAGATAATCATATTAATTTTTTAAAATACTAAACTTAGGAAATAATTTATCTTTTTTCTTCAAAATATAAATATATTCTTAAAAAACTTAAATTACTACTTATTAAGAACAATAATACTAACCTATAAATTTTACATAACATCAATTTAGGCAAAACTGCCATACTTTGAAGAGGTGTCTAAAGCATTCTTAAATGAAATATCAAGGTTAACTGTTTGAGTCATCTAAAGCATCTCCTCCTTGCTGACTGCACAATATTTATCTTGATAAATGTGAGCTTCATAATGCTTGTGAGAAGTTTGTGACTTTCATTACCTGGATTTACAATAGTGTACAACAGAGTCTTAAATTGTACTATGAGCCATGACAGCAGTTGGCAAAAACATGCCGAAGGACAATTTTGTCAAACCTAGAAAGCTCAAAAGAAGCTTAGTGAAATCAGTATAAAAGAGCTTAGTGAAAAATATAAAAGTTAAAGAACCTGGAGACAAAAGAATAAAAATTTTTAAAAAAAAGCATAATAAGAATTAGAAATAATAAAAAGAAAGAAATATAAAAAGAGAGGTAAGCCTCCAGATGCCCACATTGACATAATATGTGGCTATGGGAGAAGACAGCTGCATATGAAAAAAAGAAAAAAATTCAAAATATGTGCAGAGTACATGAATATTATGTGTGTGTCAGTAAATTTATATTTATATTTTGTACTCTATATAATTATAAGTTAATTTGATTTGCTTCAATTCAACGACTACACTTCCAATAAAAAAAAGCAAAAGAAATGACATTCTGTGTCTCTTAAATAACTCCCATGAAAATAAAATAAGTGAATTGAATACAAATTTTCAGTTAATCTTTGTATCTTAGAATTTTAAAAATGAAAAAAAAATCATTGTTTATATCCTTTATTATAGGAAATAGAGTTTCTAAAAAATAAAGAATATTCCATGAAGTAGAGAGTTAGAAGTGAATTATGAAGTAGAGTTTCTCTGGCTTGAATGCAATCAGAATATCCTACTGTAGCTGTCAGTGAAATATTTTTATAAACAAACAAACAAAAAACAACTAACAGTAAAAGAAAATCTATCTCTTTCACTTGGAGCAACAGTATACCTAAAATATATATGGCATCATCTCTCTCTTTATCTTTAAATTTTATTTATTTTATTTAAAACAGTCCCAAATATGACATGATACTAGTCACGGTGATCAGAGCAGATCAAATAAATTTGCTTTACTCAAAGTCTAGGGAATTAAATGATAATCTCCTCTAGAAAATACCTACACAGCAACATGTGAGTAGTATTTGACCAAATATCTGGGTTCTTTGGCCAATTTGACACAAAATTAACACCATGATAACTGCATGGGTTTTTTGTTTGGTTGGTTGGTTGGTTTCTGTTTTTTAACTAGTTCATGAAAGATGTTGAAAGTAGACAGAAATTGAGTATACAGCATTTAGATTTAAGCAACTATTTATTTTTTATCTTTAATGAATATACTCAGTAGCCTATTTTGTAAAGTTCAGCTGTTCGTGACAATGTCCAAAAATAACCAACCAAATCAAGGATACAGTACTACTAATTTTCTCCAATATACTTAATGTGAAAGATTAAATTGTTATTATGATCTTTGGAATACTACATTAATGAGAAATTATATAGACAGTATTCTAAAAGTTTTATTTCTTTTTTCAGTAATGACATTATATCATAAGCCCTAATTATATAATAGCAAAAAATATGATTCTTTTTTTTTCTGATGGAAATTGTCATTAATTATAAAGAAAGTTTTTCAAGGATGTCCTTTATAATCCTTATATATCAAAAACGCTGTTCAAAAACTATGAAAACCTGTTTATTTTGTTGAAATAATTAGCTGAAAAACTCATATTAAAAATTGAGGGACATCCATCTGATTAAAATAGTGAAACTGGTAGCAACTAGCCTCTTCTAATAAATAACTGTAATGACTATTTTCAAATATTTCATGGCAGGTAATCAACCTGCTATCACTGTCAGAAGAAAAAACTGTCAGATATCTTTACAATCTCAGCTTTATGCCTGAAGACACTTACTGGAG
>NW_011888807.1:2173281-2180542 GCF_000151845.1 Pteropus vampyrus
GACAGTATTCTAAAAGTTTTATTTCTTTTTTCAGTAATGACATTATATCATAAGCCCTAATTATATAATAGCAAAAAATATGATTCTTTTTTTTTTCTGATGGAAATTGTCATTAATTATAAAGAAAGTTTTTCAAGGATGTCCTTTATAATTCTTATATATCAAAAACGCTGTTCAAAAATTATGAAAACCTGTTTATTTTGTTGAAATAATTAGCTGAAAAACTCATATTAAAAATTTAGGGACATCCATCTGATTAAAATAGTGAAACTGGTAGCAACTAGCCTCTTCTAATAAATAACTGTAATGACTATTTTCAAATATCTCATGGCAGGTAATCAACCTGCTATCACTGTCAGAAGAAAAAACTGTCAGATATCTTTACAATCTCAGCTTTATGCCTGAAGACACTTACTGGAGTGCAGCGAGACAAAATAGAACAGAAAATCACACTAGTTGAGGCCACAAAGGTAAATGTTCATAATATGGGTCTTCATGGGGCAAGGAACTATAAAAGAAATTGTATAGTAAACGATATCCAGGAATATCTATAGGATTCATCCTCACTGCCTAGCTAAATAAAAGCTGAGAAGTTACAGGAAGAGATTCTGCAAGGGCAATCAACCCACAACCTAAGGGAGGGGGAAAAAAAAAAAAGAGAAAGGAAAGAAAACCACTAGAGAAAGGAGAGCCATTGGGGAGCTGTGAGTTGAACAATTATTTGGGTTTGAGCAGAACTGCTTGATGTTCAAATTCCCACAAGTCAGAGTGGACAGATCTTATTTTACTTCCCAGGCATTTAGTAAACTCCCATTAAGGCAATGCATTCACACTAAGACTTATGTAGCCCTAGAGAAAAAGTAACTGTAAACCTATCTCAGAAAATACAAAAACAATCAAGCTCATCAGCAAGTTATTTAATTAACTGCTAGAATAAAACTTCACCTTCTTTTAAGACAATAAAATCTAAATATTAGTAAACTACTATATGAAAAGTTCACAAAATAGCAAATTACTGAATTTAAAAAAAGAAGAAAAAAAAATGCCAGTCAATAGACACAGAGTCAGAAATAATGTGGTCAATTTTGCTGAAACAGATTTTAACATACTTTTTACAACTTTGTTAAAGATTTAAAGGTAAAGAGAATTAAATGAGTGAACAAATGGGTGATTTCAATACAGAAATGTAAAGAAAATATAAAAAGAACCAAATGTCAATTATTGGGCTGAAACATGTTCACATAGTTAAAAAATGCCTAAAATCCCATAAAAAATAACTTTAATGAGATATTTGAGAATAAAAACTGAACTTAAAACCACATGAAATAAAAACTATCCAAATAATATAAGGAGAAAAAGGCTTAAAAAATTGAACAATGCATCAGTGAATTTAGGCAATATCAAGACTTCTATCATATATGTAATTACATGCCCAAATGAATAGGAAAAGATATTGAGAAAAAGAAATAGACAAAATTTTTCAAATTTTGTGAAATCTATAAACCCAGTGATTTAAGCAGCTCTACAAACTCCAATTAGGATAAAAATAAAAAAAAATTAAAAAAAACACAACTAACAAACTATCAAAACCATGTAGAATGATTATTATTAAATTATTAAATAATAATAGAAAATATGAAAAGCAGCTAAAGGAAAAAAAGATATTATATACCTAGTAACAAAAATAAGGAACACCACTGACTTCTTAACTAAAACAATGCAAGTCAAAAGACAATGTTTTCAGGGTCATAGAAGATTGTCTATTAGGTTTCTTCATACAGTAAAAAATGTCATCCAGAAATTAAAGAAATATAAACATTGTCTTAGAAAAAAAATAAGCTGACAAAATTTGTGACCAGGAAACTTAGAGTACAAATATATTAGACATAGTTTTTTAATGCAAGACAACCTAAGGACAATACCATATAGAATCTGGATGTGAAAAAAATTGAACACTTCATTAATCTCTTAGAGCAGAATAGCAATATATTGAATGTGAGCTTTAATATTTTTATAAATAAAATGTAAAATGTATGTAAATCTACAAAGCAAGACATGGGTTAATGGATGCATGCTTTTGGAAGGTTTTTATGTTATATAGCAAGTCCTCAAACAACACCATTTAGTTCAAGGTGATGTCATTATTATATTGATAAGATGTCATAAGAACTTAATTCTTGTTTATATCAATTAGGCAATGGCAAAATTGGTTTTGGTATACATTATTTCACTATCAAAGTTAAGTGAGGACATATTGCACATAAAAAATATATTAATTTTATGTAGATTGTGATAAATTTTTATTGAAAACTTTTAGAGCCAACACCTAAATAAAGAGGTAAAACTAATAGAGTCAACAGAATATTTAAATTTATTTAAATATTTAAATTTATTTAAATTATTTTTATTTAAATAAATTTAATTTATTTAAATATTTAAATTCACCTAATCCTAAAGAAGCTGAAATGGAAAAGAAAAACAGTAAATCAATCAGACACATGTAAAATGTATAAATATAATATCAATAATTATTTTAAATTTAAATAGACCTTGTATTCAATAAAATACAGATATTTTTTATTTATATCCAAAAGCAAGGCTAACCTACATGGTGTTTATAATACTTTCATTTTAGATATAAAAAGAGATAAAATAAAAGGATAAGAAAATATAAACCAGCAAATACTAATACAAACTCACTAGGATTATATTATTGATTATATTATCATTTGGCAAAAGAAATAGGGTAATACTAAGAATTACCACAGAGGGGTAAATTTCTTCATGAGAAAAGGGTAAAATCATCAAGAAGACATAACAATCCTAAAAAGCCTAATAATAGAGCTCTAAGAAAGATAAGTAAAAGCTGAGAAATTTAAATTGGAAATAGACAAAGCTAATGTTACTTGAGAGTCCAATATCTTTTCTATCAGTAATTGTTATAAAAAGAAGTAAAAAAATTAGTTAGTATATTGAATATCTGAACAACTTTCCAACCAAATTAATTGGTATTTATATACATTCAACAACAGCAGAATACATTTGGAAATAAATCATTCAGGTAGACAGTGTGCATAGTGGCAACAATTGTTGCATGAATCAATAAAAAGTATAGAGTGAAAAAATAAACAGAGACTTATAGGGTTAATTTATTTTCTGCAAAGTGTCAGATTAGTTCAATGGAGAAAAAACAGTCTTTTGAATAAATGATGCTGATACAGTCGAATATGTCTATAAAAATTTTTTTCTCCAAGAAAACGGGCAAAAGATTTAAATATGCCATTCACAAAAAAGAATGATAAATGTCCATTAGGCATGTGAAAATGCACTCAATATTAATCACTCAGAAAATACAAATCGAGACCATAATGAGATAACACTAGACAGTAGATTTGCTAACCATTAAAATGCTTGACAATTCCATGTTGACAAGGATGTGAAACAAATAAAACTCTCAGAGATTTCTAATTGAAATGCACAATTCAGCCATCTAAACTTATGAATAAGAAAACATTGTGATATCCCAATACCAAAGACTACTTATCAATCAAAACAAATAACATTTATACATCAAAAAACATGAATAAATTTCAAAAAACTTTATGCTATATTAAAAAAGTCAAACAGAAAAGAGTATTAAAATATCATTTATATGAAATTTAGAAAAGGCAAAACCATAGGGACAGAAAGATCAGTGGTTCCCAGTGTTGGTGGGGGTGGGGGCAGAGAAGATATGGACAACAAAGGAGCCCAGTGATACATTTTATTTATATACCTTGCAATGTGATCCCCACAATAAATCTAGTAACCAACTGTGACTGTACAAAGTTATAATATTGACTATATTCCCTGCGCTATACTATACAGTACATTTCTATGGTTTATTTTTTTTATAACTGGAATTTTGCACCTCTTATTCCCTTTCACCTATCTTCGCATCTTCTTCTCTCTGACAACCATCAGTTTGTTCTCTGTATGTATAAGTCTGATTTTGTTTAGTTTTGTTTGTTCATTTGTGTTTTCTTTAGATTCTACATATAAGTGGAATCAAATGGTATATCTCACATCTTTTTTTCATTTATCAATAAACACCTATGTTGCTTCCATATCTTGGCTATTGTAAATAATGTTTCAATGAACATAGGGGTGTATATATCATTTCAAATTAGTATTTTCATTTTTTTTTGAATAAATACCCAAAAGTAGAATTTCTGGGTTGTATGTTAATCCTATTTTTAATTTTTTGAGAAATCTCCACACTGATTTTCATAATGGCTGCACTAATTTACAATCCCACCAACAATGCACAAAGATTCCCTTTTCTCCACATCTTTACTGGTTTATTTATTTGTTGACTTTTTGATAATAATTATTCTTATAGGTATTAGTTCTCATTGTGGTTTTGATTTGTATTTCCCTGCTTATTAGTGATGTTGAACATCTTTTCATATGTCTGTTGGCCATCTGTATATCTTCTTATACAGATATACAGATGTCTATTTTCATAGAAAAATGTTTATTCTGGTCCTCTGCCAATTTTTTAATTGATTTTTTTATTTGTTTTTGATGTTTGATCATGTTTTACTTGTTCTACCATATAAAACTAGCATCCTCTCACTTTTTTTGTACCCAGTGAGTGACAGATGTGTGTGGAATATAAATACTCAAGCTCCTCTACTTCTTGTCAAAGTTCCCTGAGTTCATAGTACACTATCTCTAGAGATACCATGTAAGACAGAACTAAAGTTACTCTACAAAGGACTCTGCCTGTCACTGAACCTTGCCCCATTTTCTTTATTCTCCCTCTGATTTGTGCTTAGAAGGCTTCTTAACCAATTACTTCTAGAAAAATATTCATCCTTGGAACTTCACTGATATTATCTAACCTAAGAAAAAAGAAGACATTCTTCAGTATGATAGATGAGTTAAAAGTAAAAAAGTTACAATTAGAGTCATAAGATTTAAAATAAAAAGAAATCATATTGGCAGAAGTGCTTCTGGGCTACTAAGATTTTCATGAAAACTTATGTCTTCTTTTTTCCTTTACATGAAACTAATTTTTTCTTGTTACATAGAGTTATCTCTATACAATGTATGGGGAAGAGGAGAGGGTGAGTCAGATACACCACCCCTGGAGAATATCTAAAACCAACTGTTTAAAAGATCTAAAGTAGCAGTAAAGGACTTGATTATTAAGTTGCTATTAACTTAGTGAGGGGAAGTAAATGTTTTCTGTGTTTGTTTTAAATATATTTTTCTCTTTTTAATATGTTTCTACAGAAAAGTATATATTGAGATACACTGGACATATTGGCTTTATTGAAGAACAGGGAACACAGTGCATAATGTATGGCAGGCATTTATTATTTGTTAATTTTTTGTTGAATAGTAGTAGAATCTGGTTAAAGAAAAAAAAGATATGACTAAAAGCTGGTAGAAATCTGTCAAGCAAGTAGATATATTATTTATTACTTGAGAAAAACTGATATGTTTTACATGTTTCTGAGGTTACAGAGTTAATATGTTTTCTCTAGGCAAATTGTAGGAACCGATTGATATTCAAAAAATGAGAAGGCAATAGCAAGAAAGCAGCAAAGTTCAGTTTTACTTGGTTGTTTAATTTAACTTTGGACTGAAACCATGTTTTTAGATTATTTTTACTTCAACCTATTATAGGGCAGACTATCAATATAAGATATGCTGGAGATTTTTCTGGGTCAAGAAGCATGGAATAGCTGTATTTTATGAAATATATTTCTTTTGAAATTTTTGTCTTTCACATTTATATTTTTCACTAGTAAATGTTCCATAAAATGTTTAAATAATTATTTTTCTACTAATATAATTGAATGAACAAGAAAGTTAAAATACCTCTACTTAGAAGAAAGAAATTACAACCAGTAGAGATATTTCTTTAAATGAATACTAACCACAAATTTACCTTCTCTACTACTGGGAATATAATTAGAAATATACAGTGGATGCTCATGAGGTTATCCGTTATGGAATGAAAAGCCATAACCACAGGAAACAAAATATAATGTTATGAAATGACTCCTGAATGGCATAACATGATGTTCAAGTATGTGATATGTCAGAGGTAAATAATTATAAAGATGGTGATAATGACAATGATGATAGCAGATAGGGAAGGAGAAAGTGGGGAAGAAAAAGGTAACAGTGGAGGAAAATGAGGCAGAAAAGGAGAATCAATGAGAATGAAAAGGAGAGGAAGCAGAATTGGTGGGAGAAAAGCAAGGAGAAAAATTATTTTATGTAAACTCAATTGAATATGTTAGTAATTACCTTATTGATCCTTAAGAGTTTAAAATGTTATGTTTAATTTTACTCAGTAATTTTCTCATTTTCTTAGCATATGTAAAAGGGTCTTTTTTTAAAAAGTGAAAAACGGAAAAATGTATTTAATAATTAAGCTCCTAGTTTTAAAATGTCAGTGTCATATGAAAAATATCAACATATATATCAATATATCTAATATGCATACATTAATTTAGATACCCTTATATATTCTTATCCACATGAATACATATATGTATTATAGACACAAAATTATACAATTTTTTTCTATAAGTCCTATTATTTCCTCATTCTTATTCAGAAAACACAGAATTTTGCACACAGACTTTGAAAGAATCACTTATATTACCTGTGATGAAAACTGGATTTGCTAACTTTCATTATTCTCATATGTAGAAAGTGTATGACTTCACCTTTAGCAGTCTCTTTGTGGGAGGCTTTTTATTATTTTTGGCATTGATAATTGGCAGGTGAATTCCTTAGGAGTAGGTAATATATGCCAACATAACATTTAGAGAATAAATGATACTTCCTGGGGTAGCCTCACAGGCAAAGTACTGGTAAATTAAGTCAAACCTAGAATAAATGGTCCAGGAAGTAATGTGAATTGAAAAGTGATAAAAACACTAGTAAATGGCTATTCTGCAAGATAAATGTACAACTAAGTTGGCATGAGATACAAATATACATTAGAAGAAAACAATTTTTCATGAAATATGCAAAATATTCTGTTACTTTTTAAGTTGGCTTCCACAAAGTTAATTTATCTTCAGAGAGACTAGTTCTATTTTCTCTTCATGGTTCAGTGACATAAACTCTACTAAATATGAGGAATAAGAAATGCTGGGTGTGTGGAAAATAATAAAAGAAAAAAGAAATACTGTCAGTGCTCAATGATCTAAAATTCTAAACCAGATACAAAATTTAAATTCTCAGAACTTGA
>NW_011888807.1:2181450-2186357 GCF_000151845.1 Pteropus vampyrus
TGTCCTCATTTTTCCTCTAGGTAGAAATAATTCTAACCACATGAATAGGAGAAAATATTTGAAGTATGTTTGAAAAATTATCTTGAAGAAAAATGTTTGCAAAATAATTTTAATAATCAACATGGACTTATAAGGTCTCTCAAATATCTTGTGCTATTTTCTATTTTGATAAATAGAAGTTTTGTTTTATTCTAAAGTGTCAAATGTCATAGTTATCACGTATCCTTAATTTAAAATTTTATGTGGTAAGGAGACTTAGAACAGAGGGGGTGTTTGTTAAATTTTGAATGACTAGAGATACTTAGCATATATAATTGACACAAAACAGTAAAAGCCATTATTGTGCTACTAGCTAGATAGTATGGGGAGAATTATATATAATGTAGGAAGAAAATTTTTCTGAAAAAGACATTAAGAAATGGATTAGTAGGCAATATTAAAAGGAGTCTGGGAAAGGTTTGGATTTCAGAATATAGCTTCTGAAAGTTCCAAAAGGCTGAATAAATAAAGCCCATTTAGATTAGTACTTTTTCAAGAACTATGTACAAGTATGTAAAAATTTACATCTAAATAACACAACTTTTTAAAGCAGCTTAACTTATAAATTATATTGAGTCCAATCATCTTGATATTTGATGTTCTTAGTAGTATTCTAAATTTTGTATTCAAGGCTTTTGGACATCGCAGTTCTATAACTAAAGCCAAATTTCTCCATGAAACTAAACAGGGACAGAAAAGGAAAACCAAGTTTGTGCCTTGTCTTAATTTAAAACGTTCTGGATAATTAAAATGTTTAATTTGGAAGGAAAACTTGGCAGGTAGCAACATTCATACAGCATTCATGAATACATACTTAATAGATGTCATGTCTCAAAACTGCTGCTGCAATTACTATACACCATATTTTGAATGCCATGATGTGCAGTAATAGAATGATGTAGAAAACCTATATTGAACTATACATTAATAATGAAAATATTAAGAATCTTTTAAACTAATTCAACTTAGCCACTTTCTAAATTCATTTATGTATATTGTCTATTTAAAAAGCCCATGAAATAATTTACCCTCAAAGATAAAGTGTTTTTTTAGTTTATTATTAGAATGTAATTTATTGTTATATAAAGCATACAGATTGTGCTTATGATCTATATTAACACAGTTAATGTTAAATAGCCAGAGTTGTATGATAGCTACGGGGCTATTAAAATATTTGTATTGATACACAAAGAAAATATTCATTAAATTTTCTAATATTTGTATAAATAAATTTCATAATTCGAATTATACAAAGAGTTAAAATACCGTCTAAATTGCTTTACCACTTAGATTCTGTAGTTAGAAAATTTAGTATAAATATTCTCCTCCAGATTTTTTATAATCAAGGAAACATAGTAACAGATAAGTAAAAGTTGAGTCTAAAATTATTTTCTAGAAATAATAAAAATTTCAAGACTCACAATGATATGAATACTTAAGCCATACAGGATATTTTGAGATTTTGTATTATGTCATTAAAAATGTTATTTTTATGAAATATGAAGAATTTATCTGCTGTCAGATATGGGTTATCATTAATGATTTAAGAAAAATATTATATAAAATGAGTATTCCTATATTTTGCCAAACACGTGAATAAAAATAAAAATAAGAAAATATAGTTAATCATGCAACTGTTATTAAGCAGGTGGCAATTCGGCATCATGCGGACAAACCATCTGGTTAATTGACTAAAATTTCACTTTTCATAGTTCTCTCCATAGCATATAAATGTGTCAAAGTATCTCATATTTTTGAAAAACTGGTTGTGCTGTCATGTTTTAAAAATACAGTGGGGGCCAAAGTATATTTCATGACACTCTATGTAAGGCATTTAGAATATTTTATTGAGATTTTCTCTTATATATATTTGTAAAACCACTACCAAAAATCAAAGAATATAAGACAGAATCAAAGAATATAAGACAGAATATAAGACAAAAAGCCAGCAGTAACACATATGAGAAATAACCACAATTAACTTTCTGGAAAACATACACTCAGATAAGGTTTTGTTTACATGTGCATGCACACGAATGCACACATATACATTTCAATTTTTAACCTATTTATGCTCATATAATAGATATCGTTTCAGAACATACTTTTTCACTTAAAATGTTGAGATTATATTGCCATAGTATTTCTTTTGGAAACATTATTCTTAAAGGGAAACGTAGAAGTTATTATTTTTAGGTAGCCACAAAACATTTAAGAATATTTTTGATTTGTATTTTCCTAATAGCTAGGGAACTTGAGCATCTTTTCATATGTCTTCTTGGGAGAAGTATCTCTTCAAGTCTTCTGCCCATTATTTAATTGGATATTTTTATTGAATTGTATGAGTTTTTTATATATTTTGGATATTAGCTTCTTATCAGAGGCATTGTTTGCAAATATCTTCTCCCATTCAATTGGTTCCCTCTTTGTTTTGTTGATTTTTTTTCTGTGTAGAAGCTTTTTAGTTTGATATAGTCTCATTCATTTATTTTTTGTTTTTACTTCCCTTACCTTTGAGGTCAAATTTATAGAATATTTCCTAAAACCAAGGTCCATGAGTTTAATACCTATGTTTTCTTCTATGTGATTTATTGTTTCAAGTCTTATATATAGGTCTTTGATTCATTTTGAGTTAATTTTGGTGTATGGTGACATATTTTTAATATTAGGGAAATACAAATCAAAATCACAATGAGGTATCACCTCACACCTGTAAGAATGGCGATTATCAACAAGACAAGTAGTATCAAGTGTTGGAAAAGTTGTGAGAAAAAGAGGAAACCTCATACACTGCTGATGGAAATGTAAATTGGTACAGCCACTATGGAAAACAGGATAGAGGTTCCTCAAAAAATTAAGTCTAGAATTACCCTATGACTCAGCAATCCCTCTTCTGGGTATCTACCCCCAAATTTGAAAACATTTATCCATAAAGATATATGCACCTCAATTTTCATTGCATCATTATTCATGGTGGTTAAGACATGGAAACAACCAAAGTGTCCTTTGACACATGACTAGATAAAGAAGATGTAGTACACATATACTATAGAATATTGCTCAGACATAAGAAAAGATGATATATTGCTATTTACAACCTGCATGGGTCTTGAGATAATCATGCTAAGCAAAATAAGTCAGTCAGAAAAGTTGAGAATCATGATTTCATTCATATGTGGGATATAAAATTGAAAGCAACAAACGAGCAAGAAAAACAAAAATTCAGACACAGATATCAGTTTAGTGGTTACCAGATGGAATCCAGGTTGAGGAGGTGGTAAAAAGAGCAAAAGGAGTCAAATATATGGTGAGAGAAGGAAATTTAACTTTGGGTGGTGAACACACAATGCAGTAAACAAATGATGTATTATTGAATGGTACACTTGAAACCTATATAATTTTATTAACTAATGTCACCCCAATAAATTTAATACAAAAAAAATTGCAAAAATATTTTTGAGTGCATTACATATTTTTATTGGAGGCAGAGTTTAACATGTCAAAGTAAAATAGACTTTCCATATAATACATGTTTCAATTTAGAAAGCAATTTCTTCTCTTTGCTAATTATATGCATATTTTAAGTATCTGTCTTTCTCCTCTAAAAAACTATATGTCCCTTCACATGAGAAATAAGTCAATGTCTTACTTTGTTTACAGATGGACTAATAATTTTGTAGAAAACAAACAAACAAAAATCTCCTGGAACCAATAAGTGATTATGGCAAGACTCCAAGATACAAGGTTTCTGTATTTAATCGCTTGCCTATATTTCTATACATCAGCAATGAACGAGTGGAATTTTAAATTAAACACACAAAGACCATTTACATGAATACTCCCTAAAATAAAATATCTTAAATATAAATCTAACAAAATAGGTACATGATCTGTAGAAGGAAAACCAAAAAAACTCAGATGAACAAAATAAAAAACTAAATATATGAAGAGATATTTCATGTTCATAGACTTGATATTATCAATTGTGACTTTACAACTTTATCTATAGATTCGGTGCACTCCAATCAAAATTCCAGAAAGTTATGATAATTGACAAACTTATTCTAAGATATATATGGAGAGACAAAAGACCCAAAATAACCAACACAGTTCTGGAGAACAAAGTTGAAGGACTAACACTACCCTACTTTAAGACTAACCATAAAGCTACAAGTATCAAACTGTTGTTTTGGTGAAAGAGTAGACAAATAGATCAATGGAACAGAATAATAGAGAGTCCATAAATAGTCTCACAAAAATATAGCCACTGATTTTGACAAAAGGATAAAGGCAATATAATGGAACAAGGATAGTCTTTTAACAAATGATGCTCAAACTGGACATCTGTAGGTAAAAAACAATTCCCTTCTCTCTCTGCATGTTTGCAATAATTTATAATTATTAAACAAAAGTATGATGTGGTCAGATTAAATCCAACCAGCATAGAGAACTGAATTGAATTAGGTGAAGTGCTGAAAACAGCTTCTATTATATCTTTTACTTTAAAGTAGATCTCTGTACCTTCATTCATATTCCTCAATATTTTCTTTTTTTTTTTTGAATTTAATCATGCTGAATATTCAATCTATGATGTATTATTTTTTCAAAAACAAATCATTCCTATAATTTGGGCCTTGAATAATCATATTAGATGTTAACTAGTTATAAAAATTTCTTTATATGTCTTAACTTATAATTTAGATTTTCATAATTAGCATTATAACACTGAGTCATGAAGAATTGAATTGATAAGTTCAATTGAAATATGTGCCAAATATTTAGATTGATATGCTCAATTTCAGATGTTTTTAAATGTTGTATGCAGAGAACACATGATGTCTTTGATGTTCCTAAAGGTTTCAAAGACA
>NW_011888807.1:2186407-2188770 GCF_000151845.1 Pteropus vampyrus
CCCAATAAATTTAATACAAAAAAAATTGCAAAAATATTTTTGAGTGCATTACATATTTTTATTGGAGGCAGAGTTTAACATGTCAAAGTAAAATAGACTTTCCATATAATACATGTTTCAATTTAGAAAGCAATTTCTTCTCTTTGCTAATTATATGCATATTTTAAGTATCTGTCTTTCTCCTCTAAAAAACTATATGTCCCTTCACATGAGAAATAAGTCAATGTCTTACTTTGTTTACAGATGGACTAATAATTTTGTAGAAAACAAACAAACAAAAATCTCCTGGAACCAATAAGTGATTATGGCAAGACTCCAAGATACAAGGTTTCTGTATTTAATCGCTTGCCTATATTTCTATACATCAGCAATGAACGAGTGGAATTTTAAATTAAACACACAAAGACCATTTACATGAATACTCCCTAAAATAAAATATCTTAAATATAAATCTAACAAAATAGGTACATGATCTGTAGAAGGAAAACCAAAAAAACTCAGATGAACAAAATAAAAAACTAAATATATGAAGAGATATTTCATGTTCATAGACTTGATATTATCAATTGTGACTTTACAACTTTATCTATAGATTCGGTGCACTCCAATCAAAATTCCAGAAAGTTATGATAATTGACAAACTTATTCTAAGATATATATGGAGAGACAAAAGACCCAAAATAACCAACACAGTTCTGGAGAACAAAGTTGAAGGACTAACACTACCCTACTTTAAGACTAACCATAAAGCTACAAGTATCAAACTGTTGTTTTGGTGAAAGAGTAGACAAATAGATCAATGGAACAGAATAATAGAGAGTCCATAAATAGTCTCACAAAAATATAGCCACTGATTTTGACAAAAGGATAAAGGCAATATAATGGAACAAGGATAGTCTTTTAACAAATGATGCTCAAACTGGACATCTGTAGGTAAAAAACAATTCCCTTCTCTCTCTGCATGTTTGCAATAATTTATAATTATTAAACAAAAGTATGATGTGGTCAGATTAAATCCAACCAGCATAGAGAACTGAATTGAATTAGGTGAAGTGCTGAAAACAGCTTCTATTATATCTTTTACTTTAAAGTAGATCTCTGTACCTTCATTCATATTCCTCAATATTTTCTTTTTTTTTTTTGAATTTAATCATGCTGAATATTCAATCTATGATGTATTATTTTTTCAAAAACAAATCATTCCTATAATTTGGGCCTTGAATAATCATATTAGATGTTAACTAGTTATAAAAATTTCTTTATATGTCTTAACTTATAATTTAGATTTTCATAATTAGCATTATAACACTGAGTCATGAAGAATTGAATTGATAAGTTCAATTGAAATATGTGCCAAATATTTAGATTGATATGCTCAATTTCAGATGTTTTTAAATGTTGTATGCAGAGAACACATGATGTCTTTGATGTTCCTAAAGGTTTCAAAGACAATAAGTGCCTGATATAAAGAAATGTGCAATTTTTGTTGACACACTGCTGCTGCCATGTAAATGTGTTCATCTGGTATCTCTTTAAGATTTCAAATGTTTCTGTAGTCAAAGTCATTATTTGTTATCCTTCAGAGAAATATGGAATTTTAAATCGTGTCAGAGCAGATGTTCAAAGAAGCCACTTCAGTGAGGGTTATTACTGGACAGTCTCAGCATGATGATTGCATTACCATGTGCTGGAATATGATTTTGAAAAATGAGAAATGCTCTAGGCTGAGAAGAATGACTTGCTGTTTGTTTCTGAATAACTCAGTGTGCCACATGTTATGTTGGAATACATATAAGAATCTTTTAAAGATTATTGAAACCTTGGTAAAAAAAAAGTCTCATTAAAGCAAACTGTAGGATACCTGAGATTTTATATGTATTTATCAAACAACTGATAGAATCATTGTCTTTGAAAAATGAAGAGATAAGGTTCAAGGGCATAAAATCCTCACACTTGGTTGTTACCAATGATATTTATCATTATGAATCATATCTTACTGATTTTCTTTATTTCCAGAATGAGTACAGTTCTGGTATCACTTATACTATCTTTTAGCTGTGTCCCAGTTGTGTGTAAATTTGTATTTTGACCATTATAATTTTGCTTTAAATGCACTAGGAAAATATAAAACAAACTACTGCTACAAATTATTATGAAAGAAAATTGCTGATCTTAATATAAATAAATACTGCTTGATGTAATAATGTTATAAATCTATAGTTCTATAATATTTATAATGGTATTATAAATCTATGCTTTTTATATACAATTTCCATCAAAAAGGTCAAGCTGATAACTTTACTAAATGTATTAACATTATTACTGTTAGGCTAATTTTATAATCATTCAAACTATTTCAGATA
>NW_011888807.1:2189515-2228198 GCF_000151845.1 Pteropus vampyrus
CATAGAAACAAAGAAGAGTTTTGTGTATTAATTCACTTTATCATGTATACTACCTCAAATCATCCTTTACTAAGAGAAAGTTAAAATGATGAAATAAAGAATATTCAGAAGAAGAGAACTCATTTTACAATTCTTTCTCTCGTTAATCTCCTGCTAATTCCCTTCCTTTCCCCTCCTGCCCTTCTCCCTAATTCACAGGCAAGCACACTTCTTTTCCTAGCTCCTCAGACTATTGGCAGCCAAGGCTTGTCTGCTAGTCCCTCTTAGGGAATTGCTCCAATCTAAAATAGAGGGGCCGCACCCTAATCAAGTTCTGATAACTGGGCTCCAGAGCTCCCTGTAGGATCATTTGAGGTATTTTTCAAAATTACATTTCAGTTCTAGTTTTTTTTTCTCTCATTTCAAGACATTCTCTGATCAATTTCTTACATATATATCTTCCTCTTCGAATTTTTGCCCTAAGAAATCTGACCAATGACTCAAAACACTACAAACATACACACATATATACCCACTTCTTAAACACACAAATGTTCACACATAAACACATGTCTAATTTCGGTTACTTGCCTTTCCCCTATGAGTATTTTTATTTATGCTGAGGATGTATTTGGGAATGTGGAACCGGGATTCTTACCCTAGAGCCTTTCTTTGTCATATGCCATGTCTTCATGATTGAATACCCTCTGAATAGTACAATGCTTGGAAAATAGTGTACAACAATAAGTACTGATGTTGAATGATAGGTCGAACGAAGAAATAAAAACTGAATTAAATTGTTATTCTTTGTTTTCCGCCTTGAAAAATACATCTTTTATTTATTTTTTTTTTAAGATTTGGAGCAGACTGTGTTGTCCAGTATGGTAGCCACAAGCCACATATGGCTATTAAATTATATTAAAATTAAATCAAATTTAAAATATTAGTTTTTTTCAGCCTCATTGGCCACATTTCAAATACACAAAAGCCATATGTGTCTAATAGCTATCATATAGGACACCCAAATTATAGAACATTCCTTTATTGCAGAAAATTTTATTGGAAGGCACTTGTTCAAAGATCGAATGCCAAAGAAATGTTGCCCATTAGACATGATTTATCTTTAATGGAATTTTGCAAAATTTGAGTGACTCATATATTGGGATCTCAAGAAAAAAGTGCTCAGCAGAAGTATGGTTGGTGATGGTGTCAAAATGTTTTGAGTATCTAAAATTATGGTTATTTTAAAAGAAATGAAACATTGGAAAATCCTGAAAAAAATAACAATCAAAATAAACTAACATTTGTAAAAGACATTTAAATTTGGGGGTAAATAGTCTTTGTTCAAAAATGTATTCTTTAAAATTAAGTATACCAAAAAAAAGCTACAAATTACTCAAATGTTCTCACGATATTTCTATTAAGTTCCAATTATTAGGTAGAATAGCACAGCTGTGATATGTTTAATCCTACCACCACAGCTCTGTGTCCATTGTAATAAATACTCCTGAACTTGTGCAATGATCCAACCACAGTAACAATTCAACATTAGTATCTTTAGAAGATGTCTGTGCCTGAATACACTGGATGCAGGCAAATTCTCTGTGTCATAGGATGGTATATTATAAATATATGCATATATACATACACATGTGTATATGTAACTATATATGTGTATGTAAGGCATATATTGTACATATATAATGGGCAATAAGAAAGGTAGGGCTTGAGCATAGGCATAGACATTAACAGAGTATTCATTAAGTAAAATATCCAGGTACAGATCTGTATATGGAAGCAAAAGTTCACAGCACAAAAATATTCAAAGAATTGGCTATTTAACAGTCCTCTCTCAAACATCCCTCCCCATTTCACACAAAGGTGCATCTCTGCCAACTAACTTTACATCCTAACAATCTCCATTATGTCAATGGCTTTGTTTTTCATCAATTTTTTAATTACTTCCTTTGTTTTAAATTTGTTCATGAAAGATAATACAATACAAATTAATTTCAAAAGGAAATTGCAAATATTTGAAACTTCATGAAACTGCTGGATAGCTACTGATTTGAGAACATCTGCAAAGCCCTTTGCAAATGGGAATCTTTTAAAGAGACTAGACTATATAAACAGGCATTAAGAACCTGTTAGCTAATTAACTATTTTGTTCATGAACTAATTGGTTCAGTTAACCAGTTTCCATTACTCTCAGCCATTTTAGTTTCTAGGAATAAAGCTGGAACAAAACAAACAAAAATCCCTGTTCTTGCTGGATCTGATAGTCAGCAGGGAGAGAAAGATTCTCTGCCCCTCAACAGAGACAAATACCTGAGCAAGGCAGGTGTTGGGGAGAATGCACATTATGGACTTGACATGACATCACTATAGGAAATAATCTTAGAAAATCTGATGATTTTCATTTTATGTGTCAACAAAAATAATTTATTCAGCAATTATGCTACAAAAATCCAATACAAGTAAAGAATGGCCTATATTTGCTATAAAAATATTTTGCCGAGAAAATTTGGTAAGTAAAATGGCACAGAGTAAAAAAAAAAGGTTTCACTCCTAAATGTTATACAAATTATAATACAGTTAAATTTTGATAACTTCAAATTAAAAGTTAAATTATTTTAAATTTCATTTTTTTATTTTGATTATAAATTTTTTTAATATTTTTTATTTTTCAATTACACTTGTCATATAATATTATATAAATATTGTGAACATATCTTCACAAATTATCTTCACTTTAAAGTTGATACGTTTAGTCGGCTTATTCTTATAATATTTATATCCCAAAGGTGAAATAATTCTACATTACTGGGCACATCTCTTGTGTAAACAAAATTTGTATATTGTTACAGATAAATTTATATTCTTGTTGACTTACAACTATGGAGCTTTGAAACATATCGTGCAGTTCATTCTTTTATGTCTACTCTGCTTATTATATTCTAGACATTAAAGGCATGTCTATATCTACCAAACATTGTTTAAACTTCTTAGTTCTTCCCTATTCTTAGTCCTTATTTTTCAAAATAACCATTTTAATTTCATGTGACCTTCGTTTTTGTTCTCTCTCTACCAATTTCCATTTGCAAAGTGGAAATTGCTAGACATGTATAAGATGACTGAATGATAAATAGCTAGATGCTGCATGAATGACGTATAGCTGCTGGATTCATAATCTAAAATATGTGCATATGTATTCATACATATATGTATATTTATAAGCTTATATGTATAAATATCTATGTATATGGAGAGAGAAAAAGTATGTAAATGTAATCTTTTTTCTCTTTAAACTCAACATGATGCCACTTAAAAGAAATCTTTTTTTAATCAAAGAGTAGTTTTGAAAAAAAATTGTACTACCGATTTTTTCCTCTAAGCATAATTTAACATATTTTAATATGACGTAAGTTCACAAAATAACATGAGCAAATGGAAGAAGATGAAAAGAGAAAAAGGTGCAAATTAAGATAGACCATTTTTTGACAAAATGTACATTATTTTCATTTCCTATATGTAATTTCCTCACTTTAAAGGCATTTTTAATCTTCTAGAAACAATTATGACATTTATTATATAATTCAAGAAGAATCAGAATATATTTAATATTTCTGTTTCTATCATTATTTCTATTTCTATTTCTATTTCTATATATCCTCTGAGATTTAATCACAGATAAACAAATGATTCAAGTAAGATCAGAAGAAAGTGTTTTTTTAAAAAAACAAAAACATGACAAATTGACATCAGGACTGAAAATAATTAGGCAGGTTGAGAAATATAGGTGAAGCCCCTTAGGTAGGAAGAAAATTAGAACTGAGAAAAGCCTGGAGAATAAGGATAAGGATAGTGAGATACATTTAGGGATTTTTATACTAAGAGCTAAGTGAATCCAACGAAAAGAACAAACTAATCAAAAACAAACTCACAAATATAGAGGACAATCTGGTGATGGCTAGAGGAGAGTGGGGTTAGGAGGCTGGGAGAATGGGGTGGAGGATTAAAGAAGTACAAGTTAGTAGTTGATAGATGGTCATGGAAATAGGGATCACAGGATAGGGAATGCAGTTAGCATTAATATAATGGCTAGGTGTAGAGCCAGAGGAGAGAAAGTGCAATTACGGGGATCATTTTGTAAACTATATAAATGTCTAACCAATGTACTGTATATTTGAAACTAATAAAATAAAATTGTAAAAGAAATTGGCTGGCTGGCTGGCTGGCTAGATAGGTAAGTAGGTAGGTAGATAGATACAGATGATAGATGACAGATAGATGATAGATAGATAGATAGATAGATAGATAGATAGATAGATAGATAGATAGATAGATAATTTATAATAAAGGATTTACACACACAGTCATGAAGGCTAAGTCACATGATCTGTCATCTGCAAGCTGGATACCCAGGAAAGCCAGTGGTATAGTTCCAGTCTAAACCCAGAGGACTGAGAACCAGGGGAGCCAGTGGTATAAGTCCCAGTCCGAGTCAAAGAGACTGAGAACCAAAGCACCGATATGGATGTCCCAGCTGAAGCAGAGAGAACAAATGCATCCTTCCTCAGTTTTTTTCTTAATTTGGGCCCTCAACAAATTGGATAATTCCCACCCACATTGGTGAGGATGATTTTCTTTACTCAGTCTGATGATTGAAACGCTAATTTCTCTGAAAACATTCTCAGAAACTCACCTAGAAGTGATGTTCTAGAAGCTATCTGAATATCACTTAGCCCAGTCAAGTTGACACGTAAAATCAATCATTTGACTATATTTTTTCTAAGTAATATGCTCAGTTTTTTTTTTAATCCTTATAGAATGAATTGAAATACATCCTTAGTGTCTTATGTTTCCAGTTTGACAGTATAGAGAATTTAGTTCAGTGGACAGCTTACTTTCTAATTTCTAGAGGAGGGAGAGTATTGATGATTTCAATGATATTTAGCTCTATAATAAAATTCCTTTTCAGATGTTTGTTAAGATTTTACCAAATTTTAATCAGAATCATGGCTTTCACTTTTAGTCCACCAATTTTATGCATGTGAAGGTAGCGGAATGTCCCAGAAATTGGAATAGAACTTATTAAATTCATAAATGCAGATGTAGAGTTAAATAATCATTTTCTTCCATAAATATTGTGTTGTTCTGATATTCGAGTACTACATTAAGTGTTAGGGAAACAAGCAAGGAAAGAGTGCATTCCTCTAAGGATATTACAGTCTCTTGGCTGAGAAAGTTCAGAATACAGAATATAATAAAACAATACAAGGGGATCAATGCAGGGCCTACAGGGGACTATGAGAGGGACATAGACCCAGGTTATTGGCTCAGTAAAGATTCTCTAGAGGGAGTAATTTTTTTAAATGAATTTATTCAGCTAACTAGAAAGTGGAGAAAATTGAAATATTAAGATAAAAATGTTTAAAAGCAAAAAATGTGTAAAATTTTTGAGAATAATGTGATTCAACATCATTGGAATAAGATTTTTTTTTCTCAGTTATTAGGAAGAATGATCTAACTGGAAAAGGCAAGCAATAGAATATACCATTTTCTTTAGATTATAAAACCTTTACAGGGCTGATGGGTATAAAAACAAAAACTATAATTAGATAAATGACCAGAAACTACATAGTTAAATTAATTATTTTTTAATTTTAAAGGAAGAGTTTGCTTTGCTTTATATCCAAACTATATCAATTGATTTAGCTATGAATTATTACATGAACTTAAACAATTTTTGAAAATGGTTTTAAAATTTCATACACTATAAAAAGTTTAGAATAGTAGATGGTTGAAATATTAACTGTGTTTTTGTTATATATAACTCATTTGTCTCTAATAATATGTAGTTCAACCTCCTGTGAGCTCCAGGAATGTAAAATGGCTCATTTAATATAGTTAAAGTTGAAATATATTCATAGAACTACTATATTTATGGCCATTTCAAAATAAAATCAGTACTAAAAACTTGTTAACAGAATCATAAGTAGAAACTTGGCTTATCTTTTATTCAGTGAAAAGATGAAAAATATGAAAAAGACAAACATTTTCTAACATATACAGAAATAGAAATTTCATCTAACCAGAGGGATTTCCCTTAGAAATCATGATAAGTCTATTTAATGTTCTGGAAACAAGTTTGAATGAGATTCACTATGCTCTTGGATGCAAAAAAAAAAAAAAAAAATTTCCTCACAATTTCACTGCTTTGACACTTCATCACCAATGTCCAAATCTCTTTCTACTCCACTGTAGTTGTAAAATACTGGCATTCTAAGCTTTTCTGATTGATAGCAATGTGCCATGTGGCACAGTTCTGGATAACAAATATAAGCAGAAACTTTCTGGAACATCTTGCACAGGTTTTTATTCCTAGTTAAGGGGAAAAAAAGTCAAGTATAGTATGGCTTGTGCTATCACTTTTCCCCTTCTTCCTGCCTTCAACTTATGTATGATGTAGCAATATGCACAAGGACAAAGGTATGCTAAGTGCATGTTTTATGTTATTAGAAACTGCCAAACTATTTCTCAAAGATATTATGCTATTTTATATCCCCACTACAAGTGTATGAGAGTTACTGTTGCTCACCATTTTTATAAACACTTGGTATTTTCAGTATTTTCAAAATTTTTTATTTTAGTTATTATGTTAGGTATTTAATAGTAACTCATAGTGACTTTAATTTGTAGTTTCCTAGACTTTTCATGTGCTTATTGGTTACTTTATGTCTTTAAAATGTTTGCCCACATTTTGAGTTGTTCAAATTATTAGAGTTGTAAATGTTACTTTGTTATAAATGTTCTCATGCAGATCTTTTTGTGACTATGTATGTTCATTTTTTTCTGGATATTACCTAGAATTGTAATCATTGATTGATAGAATAGATGTACATTCAGATTTGTAAGAAATAGAACTATTTTCCAAAATGATGTTCAACTTAATTAGCCATGGGTTTCTCATATTTAGTTTATTTCTTTCCAGCAAAGATTTTGATAGCATTTGTTTCAGATTATCAATCGATTGATTGATAGATACAGATATATAAACAGTTGACCCTTGAACAACCTAAGGATTAGAGGCACTGACCTTAGTGCAATTGAAAATCCGATTATAACTTTTGACTCCTCTAAACTTAGTTGTCCCTCAATATCTGCAGGAGATTGGTTCCACTACCCCACATTGATACCAAACTTTGCAGATGCCCAAGTTCCCTATATAAAATGCTATAGATGAATGCTTACAGTTGGCCCTCTGTATCCGTGGACTCCCAATCATGGATTGAAAACAGTATAAATATTTACTGAAAAATCCCTGCACAGTTCACACCTGTGTTGTTCAAGGGTCAACTGTATATAAAAATACACACATACATATATACAAGCACATATATACATAAACACATGTACACATATACATACATACATACACATATACACATAGTGTATTTGTAAATATAGTATATATTGAAACAATTTTGAAGATAGAGTTTACTTTCCCTCCAGATTCATTAACTATCCAATATGAAAATATGTCTTCCTTAGAGGCAGAAGTCAGACAGGCTCACTGTACAATATAAAATAATTAATTTTCTTAAGTTTGTGATTCTTCATTTGAGATACAAGCCACTGGGCCCATTTATTCAAATCTCTCTTCATTGCTTTCATGGGAATTGGTGGGCATAGGAAATGTATATGAACAGGAAGAGGAAGCTTACGCTGCTTGCTTTACCCTGGTGAATAAAGTGATTTATATATAACCCAGGAATCTTTCATTTTCTGCTATCATGTAGGAAACAGTAAAAGGCTAAAATATTAGCTTGTCAGTTATGATAAGTCTCACACTATTCACAGTTCTTACTAAGTGACTATAACATTTTACACTCTCCAACAATATAAAACAGTATTGAACATTCCATATTCCTCCCAAAATTTGATGATGTTTTTGAACAATATTTATGCTTGATAAAGAATTCTAAGTTAATATTGTTTTCATTAATACTTTAAACTCCCCCACCCAGCACTGTTGGTTGCTTTGTGGGGTCATCTAATCTCTCATCATTTCAGGGGAATCCATAGAGTTCAATAATTGGGAATCTATTACAGAGAAAGGGAGAGGGGCTTGCAATGACCAGCACATGAACCTTGGCAGACCAAGTTTACACGTGCAATGCCCAAATAGTAGTCCCAACCAGCAGTTTTGCCCATCAGAAACAAGTCAGGGGCACATTCTGACCATGGAACTCAATACAGTGCAGATTTAGCCTGATTCATATACTCAAATGGAGAGTTCTGCTTGCCCTAGAGCCTGGTTTGCCACTCTTTATCCCACCCAGCAAAGGAGTGGAGACATAGCCCCACAGCTCTGAAGAGTTCTGGCCCCATCCAACCGGATGGTACTGGTGACAACTCCTGAAAGCAGTGTGTCCCAGTGGCACTCAAGCCAAGAAGTAGGTAGGCAGCTGATTGCCAACACAAAACCGGTACCAAGCATGGGTGTTCCCATGCTAAGATAAGGCTGAGGATAGCTCCTGGCCCCTCCTAACCAGAGAAACTATTCAGGAAATTGAGAGTAGGCTAGAATGGCCCCTCACCCTCCTATGTAGACGAAAGAGCTGAAACATAGCCCCACCCACTGTGGAGAGTGTATTACAGTCCAGTCTGACCAGAAGGGCTGGCAATAATTCATAAAAGCTACATGGACCAGTGACATTTAAGCTGAAAGGCAGATGCACAAAGCCCATAGTTTGAAGAACAATGCCAATGGTCCTGCTCAGTCAGGGAACATTGGGTTCAGGTTGGCTTGATCTAAGATAACAAACAAACGGCTTACTATAGCACTGCTTCCTCTGCTGTGTCCAACAGGGAATCTAATTTGTAGCCCCACTCATCACTTAATACAGCCTTCAGTCTATCTGGGGAATCTAACCAGAGTATACAGAAAGCTGCATAGCCTATTCAACGGCTCTATGTACAGTGACACTTGAATAGAGAACACTGTCCATTGCTTTCCCCATCTGCAATGCAAAACTGGTAGCCTCATCTGACCAAAGAATTCAGTGCCCATTCTGGACTGATTGGGTTTCCCAAACAACAAGCTGTACAGACCCCATTTCCATCCTCCTTCTTTACCATGTAGGAGAAACTAATTAATAGCCCCATCTACTGCTGAATAAAGTATCCAGTTTTGACCATCTAGTAAGCCTGACCAGAGAATCCAGGCAACCATGGAGTCTATCCTATAACCTCACATAGATAGGAAACTGAGCCTGCAGTTCTATACAACTGTTTTTAGCCAGTGGAACACCAACCCCCAATCTTCATCCTCAGAATTCAAATAGTTGCCTCTCCCTAAAATAGATCATAATAGCAAGCCCTGCCTTACATTACAGGCAGACATACCCAGAAACCCAAACAGTTGACTAGTGAAGATTATCTGTCTCATGAAAAGCAAATCTGTAAAGCATGGGAGAGGAATCCAATTACTCAAATGTACAGATACCAACATAAGAAAATAATCAGAAAAAAATCAGGTAGATACAACATTACCAAAGGAAATTATAAAGCTCCGATAACTGACCCTGAAGAAGTGAGATCTATGAACCATTGCACTAAGAATTCAGGATAGTCTTCTTAAAGAAGTTTAGTGAACTATAAGAAAACACAGACAACTAAACAAAATTAAACAATGCAAATGAGGTGAAAGTTTGAAAAGAAAATAGCAACTGAACAAAACAAAACAACAAAAAAAGAACAATCAGAAATCCCAGAGTTGAAAAATACAATAACAACTCCAGAATGTAATAGAGATTTTCAAAAGTAGACTCTATCATGCAAAAAAAAGAATCAGTGACCTGGAAAAAAAGACATTGGAAACTACCCAGTCAGAGGAATAAGAAAAATGAAAAAGTGAATAAAGCCTATGGGAATTATGGAACATGATTAAAATATATATATATATTGCACTATGGGAATTCCAGAAGGACAAGAGAAAGAGAAAGTATATTTAGCTGAAAACTTTCCCAACCTGGGGAGAGAAATGAATATCTAAATCCATAATGCACAAAAGACTCCAAATAGGGTGAGCCCACCTAGGGCTCCACCAAGACACATTATAATTAAATTGTCAAAAGTCAAAGACAAAGTAGGAATTTTAAGAGCAGCAGTAGAAAAGTAACACACAAGGAAACTCTCATAAGACTGTAGGTGGATTCCTCAACAGAAATGTTTTAAGCCATCTGGAAAAGAATGGGATGACACTTTAAAATATTGAAAAACAATAACTGTCTACCAAGAATTCTATACACAGCACACATATATACAAGCACAAATGGAACATTTCGAAGATAGATCATATGTTAGGCTACAAAAAAGGCTTAGCAAATTCAAGAAAATCAAAATCATACCAAGTATCTTTTCTAGCCACAATAGCAGAAAACTAGGAATCAATAACAAGAAGAAAACTGAAAATCTTATGAAAATGTGGAAATTAAACAACACTCTTATGAACAACCAGTGGATCAAAGAAGAAATTACAGGGAAAACAAATGTTTCTTGAGACAAGTGAAAATGGAAACACAATACACCAAAACTTGTACGATATTGCAAAAGCAGCTCTAAGAGGGAAGTTTATAGCACTAAATGCCTACAATAAGATAAAGAAATCACACAAATAAACAACTTATCTCTATGCCTTAAGGAACTAGGAAAAAAATCAAACCCAAAATTGACAGAAAAAAGGAAACAATAAAGATTAGAAGAGAAATCAATAAAATAGAGAACAAAAGAATGATATAAAATATTAACTGAAATAAAACTTGATTCTTTGAAAAATAAACAAAATTGACAAACTTTTAGCTAGACTAACCAAGGAAACAAAAGGATTCAAATAAACAAAATTATAAATGAAAAAGGAGACATTACAACTGATACCACAAAAAGTCAAAAGATCACAAGAGGCTATTATGAACTTCTATATGCCAACAAACTGGACAACCTATAAGATATAAAAAAAATCTTATACACATAAAACTTACCAAGGCTGACTCAGGAAAAAAATAGAAAATCTGAATAGACCAATTACTACTCAGAAGATTAAATCAAAAATAAAAATTATCCCAAAAAGGAAACCCAGATTGGATGACTTCACTGGTGAATTTTACTAAATATTTAAGAAAAAAAAATAACAAAAATCTTTCTCAGACTTGTCCAAAAAACCAAAGAGAAATAAACATTCCCAGCTTATTTTATGAGGCCATTATTATTCTGATATCAAATCCAGAAAAATACACTACTAAAAAATGAAAACTACAGATCAGCTTCACTGATGAATATACATGCAAAATGTCTCAATAAAATACCAGCAAACCAAATTCAGCTGCTTATTAAAAGGATTATATACCATGATTAATAGGAATTTATCTCTGTGATGCACAGATGGTTCAATGTATGCAAATCAATTAATGAGATACATCACAGTAGAAGAAAAAAATATCGTATGATCCTCTCAATAGATGGAGAAAAAGCGATTGACAAAATGCAACATCCATTTATAATAAAAAATTTTAACAAAATAGTCACAGAAGAAACGTACTTAAACATAATAAAGGCCATGTATGGCAAGCTCAGATAACATCATACTTAATGGTGAACAGTTGAAAGCTTTTCCTCTAAGATCAGAAAAAAGGCAAGGGTATCTATTCTCACCACTCTTGTTCAAAAAGATTAAAAGTCCTAGCAAGAACAATCAAGCGAATAAAAATAAAAGGTATCAGAGTTAAAAATTAAAAAGTAGAATTATCTTTATTTGCAAATGACAGAATTTTATATATAGAAAATTCTAAAGACTCAGCTAAAAAATTGTTAGATTTAATCAATGAATTTAATAAAGTCGCAGGATACAAAATTAACATACTAACATCAGTAGTGTTTTTATACACTAAGAATGAATTTTCTGAAAAAAAAAAGTTTATCTCATGTATAATAACATCAAAAATGATAACATATTTAGGAATAAATTTAACTAGGAAGGCAAAAGTGTTCTACTGTGAAAACTACAAGACATTGATAAAAGAAATCAAAGACAAATAAATGGAAAGGTGTCCCGTGTTCATGGATTGAAATAATTAATATTGTTAAAATACCAGTACTACCAAAAGCCTTCTGTAGATTCAATGCAATCCCTATCAAAATTCCAATGGCATTTTTCACAAAAGAAAAAAAAAAAAATACTACCATATTTTATATGGAAACACAAAAGACCCTATAGCCAAAGAAATCCTGAGAAATAAGAAGAAAGCAGGATGCTTTATATGTCTTGATTTCAGGCTATACTATATAGTCATCAAAACAATATGGTACTAGCATAAAAACAGACATATACACCAATGGAACAGAGCCCAGAAATAAATAAATAATATATGCTCAACTAATATTTGCAAGGAAACCAAGAATACTCAGTAGAGAAAAGACAATCTCTTCAATGAATGTTTCTAGGCTAATCAGATATTCACATGTAAAATAATGAAACTGAACAGCTGTCTTATATCCCTCACAAAAATTAACTCAAAATAGATTAAAAATTTAAATGTAAGGCCTAAACCTTACATGAATATCCTAGAAAAACAATAACAATAAATTTACTTCACATGGGCCTAAGTAATAATGTTTTGGATATGATACCTAAAATAACAGCAACAAAATGAAAAATGAACAAGCGAGACTACATTAAACTAAAAAGGTTTTGTACAGCACAAGAAACTATCCATGAAGTGAAAAGATAATCTGTGGAATGAGAAAAAATATTTGCAAGCCATATATCTAATAAGGGATTAATAACAAAATATATAAAGAACTTATACAGATCAATAACAAAACAAAGAAATAACCCAATTAAAAATGGGCAAAAGACTTAAATAGACATTTCTCCAAAGAAGATACACAAAAGCCAAGGGTAAATTTATTTCTTTTGGCTTCCATTGTTTCTTACAAGACCAGTCATTTTGTCATTTTTCTCTTATATATAATATTTCTATTTTATTTGAATTCCTTTGATATTTATTTTTGTATTGTTTCCAGTAATTAAATTGTTAGGTATAATTTCGTATGTGTTTTTCTTGCTACAAGTCTGTTATGATTTTTACAAGTTTCACCATATTTTCTTAAATATGTTTTCGACCTACCCAACATCTCCCGAACACTGATTACATATACATTTCACTACTTTATCTTGTCTCATAGTTCACTAATATATTGTTCATTTTTTCTTTTGCAAGCTTTTTTCTCTGAGTTTCTGTGTTGATATTTTTATTACCTTGTCATCAAGTTCACTAATCTTTCCTTCTATAGGATCTAATCAGTGAATTATGCTTATTCAGTAACTTTTGGATTTTAGATAATATAATTTTCTGCTTAAGAATTTTCTTTGATTCTTTTTTATAAATTCTATTTCTCTCCATGTACTGTGTTTTTCTTTAAATATTTGAGCAGGTTAATAATACCTATAACAACTGTTTCAAAACATGTCTGCAATCCATCACACCTATCATTTTGTGTCTTTTTAATGACTGACATTTCTCTTGGCCACATTTTCCAATTCTTCACAATGCATTAGTTTTTGTATTGAAGGCCAACTGTATTGTTGAGTGTAAAAAGATTTTTTTCTTTTTTCTTAATGTCTGTTAATGTTTGTTTTGTCGGGCATTTTGACTATTTGTAAATAAATTTGTTTTTGTTAATGCTTGTCTGTAAGCTTTGCAAATATGTGTCTAAAATTGTTATAGGAATTTGTTTTAGAATTGTTAACCTTATTACTAAGAAAAGCACTAGCTCACTACTAAACTCTCAGGTGTTTAATGAGGACTTTTCAATTTTGTGTGACCTTTGAGAAATGTTCATTTTATAGTTTTCCTGACATTCTCTGTGTGGCCTCATGCAACATTTCACTCTACACATGAATGAATTAGTATTGAAGCAATAGATTCAAATATACCTGCTATGGATTAAATGTTTGTATTATAAAGTAGAAAAAGTTTGAGTAATGTATATCATGGTGACTGTAGTTGATAGCACTATATTGTATCATTTAAATTTGTGAAGAGTAGGACTTAAATGTTCTCACAGAAAAAAATATTGAATATATTCGATGATGAATATGTTAATTAACTCAATGAGGGGAATACTTTCACAATGTATATGTATATCATACCAATACATTGTACAATTTAAACATCTTATATCTTACAATTTTGTTAATTATACCTTAATAAATCTGAAAAAATCAAAATCACAAACACAACAACAGCAACACATATGCACACAAACTGTGATCTAGAGAGTTTAAAATATTAACTCATCTTCTGCAGAAAGATAAAAGTAGAAATAACTCCAAAATCCCGATGACATTTATTTATGCAATTAGTTTATAGGATGTTTTAGTTTGAAAAATGTATTTATAATTGCTAATATTTATGTGGATATCTTTGAATACATAATTTACATTATCTATTTCTTTTCTATCTTCTAAAATATAAATAATCAAACTCTTAAATAAACTTTTAATAATGTCTGTCAAGGGTTTGTTTCCAAGAGTGTATTTTAAGTGTTTTAAAATAGAAAACATACAACTCTTGTCACTGTTAATTGAATTAAATGATGTGTTTGCTTAATTTAGTGACCATGTCAAAATGATTATAACGAAAACAATAAAAGAGAAAACACTATGCAAAATGTTGGAACATGAAGATTTTTGAAGTGCTAAATTTTTTTATATACATATAGCATCAAAAATGATATTTTCTGAGTGACAAAATGACAGTATAAGGAATGTCAGGCACAACATCCTTAAACTGATTATAATGTAGTAAAATAAAACTGATACATTACAGAAAATAAAACAAATTTCTATTTTTACTCTAAACATTAAGTATTTCTTTTGAAAAATCTCATTACTAGCTAATAACCTACATAAAAACATGAATGTTAATTTAAACATTTTTGTATCTCTGGTATCCAGCATGAGCCCCAGAATGCAGCTTAATAGTCACTGAATGAAAGAATTAACAAATGAATAAATAAAAGAGTATTACATGGTTAATAGAATATAATGAAATATGACTCATATTTTATAAATAACTGTGAGCAAAATACACGAAGAAAAGTAATCTTGATAGACAGAAGTGCCTTTCTTCGGAAATTTTACCCACCCCACACAATATTCACTCTTTACTTCCCCATTCCGAGGATACAATTAAACATTGAATTACTTAGGCTCTGCTCTGAAAATGAAACAGAATCCTGAAATTATTCTAGTTATATAATTCTGAGTTTTGTGCTATTGTTCCAGTGAAAAACTGCATTTCAAAATCAAGTGTTAATTAATTTAATTCAGAGTATATTACTTAAATGTTTCAAATCATTAAGTTGTTTGGACACAGTTAGGAATAGGCAATGCGCTCATACTAATTGGATTCGATTAGAGTCTCAGAACTTCCACATGTAAAAAACAATTTAAGTGACTGATTAGCTGAAACGGATGAGACTGAGGAAATAAAAAATAAGGACACAAATATTGAACCTACTCAGAAAAGGTAAAGTATATTTTCTTATTTCCTATTAGTATCATACAGTTGAAATTTGACATTCTTTAAATAACCAGTCCAAGAGGAAGTTCCAATTCACGTTACCACTGGCTAATTTTCCATGGACCCTGGAAAAGGGTCACTTGAAAATATCACACATTTTGACAAAAAATTATTCATGCTGCATAGATGTTCCCTTTATTGTGTAAAAGGGGAAGGTGAAAGAAGCAAACATGCAAATATCTTTCCCGTAGGACAACGATTAATAATGAGAGTTTTCTTTCCACCTCAATATATCCTCTTGAAAAGCCAGAGATGTACTTGAAAGAAATTCAGGTTTTCTAGTGGAATATTAACAATAATAAAACAAACAAATTTCATAATCTAAGGCTTGCTTCCTTATTTTAAAGTGGTATTTGACTTTTTTATTCTCTTCTTTCTTGTATTTTAAAAATTACATTTTTTTCCTGAAAAAAATTATTTTTTATTCTTTATTTCTCTGAAATATGATACGTGTGATAGTTCTTTGCCTTTATGGAGATTTATGAGAACCTAGACACCTTGCAATTTTTCAATCACCTTCAGAATTACTTTCACAGAAGGGGTGCCTCAGTGAGATTTTGTTTTCCTAAGTATTCATCATGAATTTGTTCTGACCATCAGTTCAGCCCATCTCTTAACAAAGCAGTCTGTAAATATAAGCCTGTTTAGAGGTAATACAGTTTATAATTCCAAATAGTCTAATTACAAAATTTAATATAAATAAAAATGAAATTAAATGAAGTCCCAACCATACTTTATTATCTCACTGTAGTATACCACACTTGCTCTAAAGCTGCACATAATTTTTATATTTCTTTCATAGGCAATTCTCATAGTGAAGCCATTTATTAGATACCTTGGTCTTGTTAATTTTCTTTAATATAAACATCACCTTGAGTGCATCCTTATACTAAATCTTGACATCACAGATGCCATTAGAAACTAAAGCCAAATATTTCTGTATCTTGAGAGTCTTGAACATGAAAGAATATTTTGGGTAGGTAATTCATTTTTATCTTGTTCTTAAGTACTATATTTTCCCCATAATTAACCTGCAAGACTCAGAGCTCAGTGGCATATTAAAACATTAGTTCAGAAGTGCTTCGGTGGCTCAGAATGGCAGATTCCATAACAGTACCAAAGGGAGTTAAAGAAAGAAACAGAATCCAAACTTCTGAGAACTTGAGGATGATAGGGCATCTATCAAAGTCTTTTTTCCTGCCTAAACGTCAGACTTACAGGTACTTTTATATCACAAACAATTTACACTTAACTTTTATATCTTGGTGTTTCAGGAATCTTTCAGTGTGCGGCATTTTGGTTTTTTTCTTCACTAGATTTTATTTTTAAGTTAAGATTTCTAAAGTATCTCAAACTTTTAATGGACTGCCTATACTTCACTGTTCTTCAAATGGAACAAAACAAATGGATTTCTTGAATCTATTTATGGCTGTCTTTTTTTTGACAAACACTGAACATCAGTCAAATATATTCAGAAAACACTCCATAAAATAAAAATTAAAAAAAAAGATATCATTTGTAGACTGGAACAGAGAAAAAGTCACATGAAGTATTAATTACCTTATATTAAAAACATACAGTGGTTCTTCTGTCAAATGTATTTAACAACTTACTCATATTTTTAAAAATTCATAATTATTTGTTTAGAATTAGTTTTAAATCATTTCTAAATCCAGAGTATTCCTCATTAAAAAGTGGTTACTTTTCTTAGATTCTCAAAGATGAAGATAACATGTAACTATTTTAAACTTAAAAAAATGTTTAATCCTTTAGAATGTCCTTTCTAACACTGGGCACAAAATCTCTTTCATTACTTGAGCCATTTATTCTCTAGTTCACTCATTGTTTTCTTGAAACTGTGTGATAGATCTCCATCATGCACAAATTAAAGATCAACCATATATTGTGACATAGGAAGTTTTTCACAATTTGATACCTTCTCAATTATTACACTCACATCCTGCTGTGTCTCCCAAACCATATTTGGAGTTCCCTAATCAGAAAATGTTCCTGCATCTTTTGTGTTTGTGTGTATATGCCTTAACTACATGTAATCTTTTCTCTCCCCAAAACTTAAACTATGCCATTTGTGTCAACCAACCCAACTATGTCAGTATGCCAGTGCTACCATAACAAAATACCGCAGATTGGGTGGCTTAACCAGTGGTCCCCAATCTTTTTGGCACCAGGGCCTGGTGCTCCTATGAGAATCTAATGCCTGAAGATCTGAGGTGGAGCTGAGGTGGTGGTGCTGCTGTAAATACCGATGAAGAATACTCTGCTAGCCTGCCGCTCACTTCCTGCTGTATGGCCCCAGGAGGAGGGGACCCCTAGAACAACAGAAATGTTTTCTCACAGTTCTAAAGGCTAAAAGTCCCAGATCATAATGCCAATATTGTTTCTCCTGAGGGCTCTCTCTTTAGTTTACAGATGACCACCTTTTCACTCTGTCTTCATATGGACTTTTTTCTGATGTCCCTTTTCTGTGTTCAAATTTCCTTTTCTTATAAGGACATCAGTCAGATTAGATTAAAGCTTATCCATAAGAACTCATTTAAACTTATTTTAATCTCTTTAAAGGCCTTATATTCAAATAGGTCACATTATGAGGTAATAAGGGCTAGGATTTCAAAATGTGAGTTTGGCAGGGGGGAGGACAAAAATTCAATCCATAATAATCATTCTGTAATTACACATTTTTCTTTTTCCAAATTAGGAAATGAGATTTTCCATAAAACTACCATGTTCCAAAGCGATTAGTCACAAAGAAAACCAAAAACAAACAAAATGAAACAAAACAAAATCCTTTCTGGTTTAATGACTGCAAGAAGAGATGGAATATTTTTCTAAATGGCATTCCGTTAGTGTTGAAAAAAATAAAACAGATTGGTGTATCTTAAAAATAATCTAATAGAATTTAAATAAATACATCTAAAAAAGTTATTTGATTTTCTGAATTATTTTGTTAGTGAACTGGCTGAAATAAGCAAAGCAAATATTGCTTCACATACCAGATAAAATGAAGAAAAGTCTGACAACCCTTAATAATACAATGTAGGTCATTTTCAGCAGATCATATAGCATGCTCCTTGACAGCATTTAGAATGTAACATTACAGTCCTAGCACTCTGAGGGGAAAAATCAAATTTATGATCTTTAACCATAAAGAATCTGACAATGATCTCAGTGAGCTAAGGTCTTAGCTTCAGTGTTTACTCATTCTTAATATTTTCCTCATTTTGTATTTGCTTTATTAATGAATTTGTTATTGTACTATTAGTCTTAAGTAAATAAATACTTAATTGAGCATTTCGATTTATGTCTTTTTTACTGATTGTTATATGTATACTTCTTCCTTTTTAAGATATTTATTATGACTATAATTTTTGACTAGTTTTGCTAGAATGCCTATGCTTAGGACAAATTGGAAAATCTCTTTCACCAGTATTCTCCACTGTATACCTTATGAGAATATGAATCAGATCAGTTAATGGAATAACAATGTAAGAAAATAAAAATATTATTCCTTAATTACTAATCTGCTAATTATTCTTATTGCTACAGTCAGAGAGCTCTCTGTTACTATGCTCTACATTGGGGATTCATTAATAACAAAAAAATACATAACCTTGCTAATAAGAGTTCTTTCTTCAATAAAGAATTAACTAAAGCTATTTCCCAGGGGGACAAAAAAAGGAAACATTACAGAGATTTACATAAGTGTTCTTATTGACTAGGTTATCTAGTGGCACCAGATACCTCCAATACTAAGTTCAATACTAAATCCACAACATGGAATGAAGATGGATATACATGGTCATCAAGCTGAAGTTTTGGGCTGGCTGAGAAGACAAAAAAGGGAAATTCTCATTCAGTGGACTTTTCCTTAAGCATTGTATAGTAATAAAAATGTATAAAATCTATCAAATGCCTCAGTAAAAAATACAAAATTAACATTTGCTTCTTTGCCTTTGTTTATTGATGATGGTCATATATATATAATACATATATAAATATATATATAATATATATTTCATATATCATATAAATATAATATATTACATATATGTAATATAACACATATTACATATATAATGTAATATATTACATATATAAATATAAATATATGTACATATATGTATGTATGTGTATAGAGATGTACATATATATATATATGGAGAAACTATGCAGTCCCCACACTACCCATTTGAGGTAGCATCCTCCACTTACTCTCCATTTTGTCACCACTTTATTCTTTAGTAGTTTTCTTGATAAAAAAGTCATTTTATTTTCCTCTGATTACTTCTTGGGTTTCTTAGAATAATGTGTTTAAGTCACTATAATTCCTCCCCTTATCCTAGGCACAAACACTATTCTTTCTACATATCCATTCCCAAGTACATTTCCCTATACATCCCCAAAGATGCTCCTAGCCATTATTATTCTGACTTAAACTTATCATTTGTCCTGTTTGCCCAACTAAAGTTGCTTAGATCCCAGGTCCTACCTAGAATGTTTCTTAAATTATAATGATAACCATTCTCTACTACTACAACCATAACCAATAGAAAGTAACCATACAATTTTACTCATTTACTTTATTCAAATTTTTATATTCATTTCAATATCTATGTAACATGTGAATTATCTTAAATATCAGACTTTAACTGACATCTGACATTTTTAACTGATATAGAACTCTGTTTCTACACCAACAGATTTCTAGACAGCCATAATTAGATAATTTTCTCTTATTTAATATCTTTGATACCTTCATTTTTATCAAATTATCAACTCTTCAAGAAGTTTTTTCTGTAAATAATATTCTTTATGTTCATCATCACTAATAATTAGCGATGCTAACACTTTCTCTTCATTTTCTACTTTTCTCAGTTTTATCTCCTCTTCAACAAAGATATTTGGCAAGATAATTGCAATGATCCAAGTAGACAGTATGGTAACTATAAAAGTTATATCACTATGAGCATTTCACTATTAACCAGCTGCTTTCTATGGAACAGTGGAAATTTTTGTCTTCAACAAATTTTATCTTTAATAACAAAAAATATATATTCAATCACAAAGCTATATGAAAATATTCTTTCCTTAAGGTATTTTAAAGATATCTGATGCAACTAATACTTAGCACTAATATGAAAAAAGGAGAACATGATTTTGAATGATTATTTTCAATTAAAATAAATATCATATGATTCTGACTTACATTTTGGAATTCAATGTAATTTTTAGTTTGATTTTCTTTATTTGAAATTGAAAGAAGTTAGCCATTTTAGTTGATAGTAAAAGCATAATACACATTGTTGATACAATTTAATTAAAATGCTGAAATTTTTTAAGAATTTAAAATGTATCAAACATAGAGTGGGGAAATTTCCACCCACAAGAGAGATATGAGTATGATATTTAAAGGAAAGTGTTAAAATTATATATTTGTAATGTGCTTTAGTTTCTTTAAAATAAATTGCTACCACAGAATTTTCAGAAATACTTTAAATTTTAAAATAATTAAAAATGGTAATTTTTGTTCTCATGTCTTAAAAGCTGGAAATTTTGTAGGTGCATTTATTCCTACCTATAACACATCACAAAAAAAAAAAAAAAAAAAAAAAAAGCCATGTCACCTTAACAATGAATTTTAACTAAACATCACTGAATTCCCAACACTGAAAATGTCAACCAAAGAATAATAATGTGAACAGCAAAAACGTTATCTTCTATTTTTTTTTTAAATGAGGAACTTAGAAAATTTTTCACATTTCTTTCTTTTTTTTTTTTTTTTTTGGTTTTGTAAGTAATGAATCATACTTGGTAACCATTTTCAGAATGTTTTATACAAGAAAAAACCTTCAGAAAATAATGCCTATATTTGAAAAATCTATTTTTCTATCTAAAAAAATTTCAACATTGTTTCAAAAGTACATTTTTAGATTGAACACACATGGGAAAACAGGACGAATTAATCTCTCAGTAAATAAATCGTATATTGAAAATGTCAAATATAGACAGTATGATGAAAATAGTTCCAAAATTCCTTGAATAAGAAATTTTGCTTTTATAAATACTTCAAATAGATATTGTTTGATCATTATGACTAGGAGGAATGATTGAACAATTAATTGCTCAAAACCATATTTATGTTTAAAATAGAACAGAAACAAAATCTCTGTCAATCCTATGTTCACAGAACTATTTTTTTTTGTTTTCCCAGATAAAGTCAAGAAACTCTCTGACTAAATGAAAATTAAGGCAGAATTACCATTTTACAGCTAAAACAAGAAGTTCTAGAGTGAGGAGTGATGTAGGTAGAATGGTAATCTATACCCTCCCTTTTGAATACTTCAAGGATAATTTCAAACATATACATAGACCGAAATAAAATGCAAACAATCAATATGTCAGATACAGTTAAATTAGTTACGCTTTAGAAGAAAAAACATTTTGAGTTCAGTTTTCCAAAGAGGAGAAAAAGATTAAAGAAGAAGACCTAACCATTCAGGTTTGGGAATTATTTATATTTTAATAAAGCAATGATATAAAAAGATATACATAAATGTTTTTGTCATTCAAATTTCATAACTATAGGTACATGTTAAGTGAAAAGATAAAGAAAGGTGTCAAATTCTAGTATTCTTTTTATTCTTTTAGCTATTCCTTTAGAGAGAGGTTATCAGGATGAGATAGATGTTAGATAGATGATAGATAATAGATAATAGATATAGTATATAGTGTGTACACACACACACACACACACACACACATATATAATATTTGGAGATATATGTACATCTACCGATTATTTGACAAATGTGTTCTGACTAGCCCATGATGCTAGTCTAGGGCAAATTGTTTTTCCTTCCACCTAGAATGCAGTTTCTTATCTTCCATTCTTTGTCCCACTACTGCTGAGCTATTGCCACAATAACCATTTTAACTGTGCCTGAAACATCTGTAACAATGCCATTATTTTTCCTCTACCTTCCATATCTGTTCTGTATTTTTGTTTTAAGTTTTCAAAAATTGCTTGAGAAGGGAAAACGATTCTTGAAATGAAGGAATCACAATTTTTTCTCTCTTTAAGTCATAATAGTGTTACTCTTTTACTTCTTCGGTAGTTACCAGCATTGGTAGCCTGACCACCTTAATAAGTTTTTTTTTTTTTTTTTTTCTTCACTGGAATCGTTCTGTTGCTACATTTGCAGGGCACGGAAAATGCTCTAATTTCAATGTTCTGGTTTAATATCTTCTAGGATAATTTATAAAAGACTACTTCTAGAGAAGTAAATACTTGTCCTTTCCTTTATAAAACCAGCAAATGATTCAGTCATCTTCCCGCTATCATAATAATCAGCAAGTCCATTTGTATGCATAAAATATAACCTTGGTTGAATGAAAATCAACTTATATTTCAAATATAAAAACATATTTGATTAATTCATATTTCAAGAATGGTTCATGACCAGTTTTTCCTATTGTAAATAATTATAATGTTGGAATAACATATTTTTTAAAAGGAAATTTCATAAATGTAAAGATAAGCCAACAAGAAAGTGGAGATCAATTAGCCTAAAAACTAAATGAATCTAGGAACCAAAACAGACAAGCTTAGCACTGAAGCTGGCTTTGCATTAGCCATACCATGTAAATTTGAGCTTTGTTGACTACATCAAGGCATAGAAGAGAAAGCCTGGCAAGAGACGAGGCTTCAGCAACATTAATTACTGTTTTATATCTGAATCCAAGTATTAGTTATCCATGAGTTCATTTTTCTTCTTTATAGCATACCTATTTCTTTTATAAGTTCTTTAGCATATATGCTATGTTTCACATTCACAGCTTAAAATACTTGAAACACAATATTAGTAATAAGAAACTTAATTGTCTTTTTGTCAGTACAGTGTACAATTTTAGTAATATGCAAATCAAAATGCTATGTATCTTCCAACTATAAAATGTACATTATTTTGCCAAAATGATTATATCTATTATGCAAGTAAGTCCATATTAGTCACTTAGTCTTGCATCTGATTTTGAGCAATCCTTTAAATTTATAATTCTGCTTCTTCTTATCATTTTATGCCTGTTTCCTTTATTAATACTGTATTATATTTTAATCTCAGATCTCTTGCTAAATAGACAAAAATAGTTCTTAATTTATGCCTTTGCCATCAAATCAAAATAATAGCATAACAACAATAATAATAGACATTCTATGGGTTAGCTGTTAAGTTTTCTTAATATTTTTTCTGTAACTAAAATGATAATAACAAAGTATTATTTGGCATAAATGACCCCATAAAACTGGACTAAAGTTTACATAAAGTTAAGGTAACTAATAGAGCTCATTTTATTGTGAATGCATAAAGACAAGAAAATTCCCTACGAGATTTTTTGGAACTAGACATGAAGCTCTGGGCAATTGTTTTGAAAGCATTTTCCTCATATATAAAAAAAAAGTCAATATTGAAGGTATACTATAGCCGACCTTATCAAAACATGCCTGCTTCTGAATTTTGATTTCAAAATCCTGACAACATATTTGCTTCTCCTTGGTAATTCTCACTCTCAATAGATAAATGACTACTTTCCTCACTCCAAACCACTATGTTTGTTCTTCTGAAAAGAACCTTTTTTAAATCTCTGAGTCCAATTCATCCTTTTTAACTCAATATCAAGAATATTTTTTGTTTGTTTACCAATCATAAGCACTTTTCCGCCCATTCGCTATACTTAATATAATCTTACTAATATTCCTCCTTCATGTTTTATATAAAAGCAAGTTAAAGTAGAGTTGTGACTCATTGAATGACTCAGAATAACTTTCTTCTGGTATACATAGCAAATTTTCTCTCTTAGTCAGTAACACTTTATTACATTTTATAATTAGGATGTATTTTATTTTGTGGTAAGAGTTTGCTTAATTTCTTTACTCATTGCAATATTAGGGGAAAATTGAAATTGATAGGAGCGAAAAAAAAAATATGTGGAGGAGAGTGGTGAATAAATGGTAGCCTCATTCTTATTGAAATGGCCTAAATCCTGAACTATTGTCCCCCGACTTTTACTATAAAAATATAATAAAACTAAAATGAACAAAAAAAATTTGGAACAGCTGTATTTTTACCCCTTAAAATCCCTCAATATATCTCATGGCCAATAGATTTGATATAATACTGTGCATCTGCTGTCATGCAGATGTCTAGGTCCTGTGCAGAGATATTAGGATTCATTCTGCATAGGACAGGGCTTTTCTATTCCAAGTGCACACTGGAAACACCTACAGAAGTGGATCTCAAATTACAGTCCTTAGACCAACAGTTATAGTATTACCTGAGAATTTTTTAAAAATACAAATTCTTAGGTTCTACTTTATATCTACTAAGAAATTTTAGGGATAAGATCCAGCAATCTGTAGTTTAAAAACTCTCCAGATGATTCTAATTTATATGACAGTGTTAGAATCACTGAAATAAACTGTTCTTATTCTGATCTATTATGCCTTGCTGCAGGCTAAAACTTTTAGGGATAGATCTATCATGTGAAGCAGAATAAATATCTAAAGCCACACAGTGTTGTGATTAGCAGAATAATCTTTGGACCTGATCTGGCATAAGGGATATGTAACCATCTGGCATACTCAAATGGTTACATATCCCTTACCACAATTTCTAACATCTGTAAAATATCAAATAATTCTTATTAGTATTTTTAATATTAATGAGGGTCAAAGAAATAAGGATCAATATTTTTGAGTTCTTAGTAGAATGACCTACAAACAAAAAAAAATCAATAGAAGAATAGTTACAGATATTATTACAGATTTGGATAAATGTATTTTTATTATTAATATAAGAAATTATTTTCACTATTATTATTGGATCTCTTTTGGCTTTGGCATTCAGGTAGCATTAGATACCCTTAACTTATAAGTAATATTCACTAATATTCACTATTGCATTCTCTCTGTGTTGAGGGGAGAATGTTGCCATCTAATTTTCTATAGTTTCTTTTTCCATTCGATAAGTTGATACGTGAATAAAACAATTCTTTTCAAAGACAACAATCCTAAAAAGTATAATTTGTTTGGTAAACCAGAATGTAAGTATGTGTGTGGATACATAGATAACTTAAATATTAGAAAACAATACTGTATGTGATTTATTCTGATATTTTATAGTCTATATATTTTCCCTATATTTTCTACATTCTCTATATAGTCTACATATTCATTTCTATTATGTTTAAGTAGAATATTCTGCTAGAATCACCCACATAATTAATATAAATAGTATGAGGATCCTGGTTAAGCCAATCATAATTTAGTAAAAATACTTAACACCTGTAGTTTATAGTATATATTATAAATATATTGTCCAATATGACAGTAGATTGTTCTCTTCTGGTTTTCCACAGCTCTTCATAATTTAATTATAACAGCTATTACTTTGCATTATAATTATTTATGTTTCTGTCTCTCACACTATTACAAAAAAAAAAAAATTGAGTTATTCTATAATACAAGCTATTCCCACTGCCTAGTATGAAATGCACCTTGAATATAAGCATGGTTAGATATCAAAATCTTCTGTTTTTATATCACTGCTCAGCTTATAGACACAAACATCGTTTCTGGTTCAAATGGTTACAGATTGCAAAATGTATAATCTATAAATGAGTGGTAATTTTTTTATATATTAGAATTTGTTTTCTTCTATAAGACACATCATTAAAACATCTACTAAAAGAGCAAATTTTCAACATAGTGAAGGAGGATTTCAAACTTTCATGTACCATATGTAAGCTTTTTCTTTTGAGATTTATATATTAATATTATTGTTAAAGCATTTTTTGCAAGGTAATGTTGATTTGATTATACAGATCCTTTATTCAGATTCAAGTTATTATTATTAGCATAAAAATATTGGTTGCAAGCTTTCTTTATAGTCAGATTTTTAAAAATGACCTTTTCTGGCTCATTGCCCAGTGAATTTTGCACTCAGACACTGAAGGCAGCTTTGATTGTGTTTTGATGTTTTTGCCAACCTATTACTACATTAACTTGATGGCAGCCGAAACATACATTTGTGATCTCATTTTTCTCCAGCAGTTTTTTTCCACTCAATCAAACATGTACACAAATATCCACTGGACAGAGGAATGCTTTTAACTAAAGCAAATCTCTTAGGAATAGTGTCATGCAAGAACCTTCTTTAAAAGAAGCACTGTTTGTGCCAAGCATTTTTACCCTTGGTAAATAACATTAAAATTAATGCCAGAAAAAAAATGCACATTACAAACAAATGATTCTACTATGCCAAATGTCACCATCTTGCTAAAGATTGAGTAGTAATTGTATCTTTTTTGATAGAGACCAAAAGACTTTTTTTTTTTTTTGCCATCTGTTTGTTGTGACCAAGTATTAATATGTAGCAGCTGTCTCTTTAAATTAGCATTAAGGAATATTTCTTCCTGATGTCATAAAAAGGCAAACATATGTCTTTTTCAGAAAAACAGAATCTAAATCAGAGTTGTCTTTACCTGGTTCTCTTTTATAGTTCTCTACTATAATGCTACTTTAGATGCTAAAAAATTAAATGGCAACATAAATCTAGATGTTTTATTGCTAAAAATAAAGCCAACCGATCAACCAAACAAACAAAAAAACACAATTTTAGGAATCTTCCTTTTGATTATTTTCTTCCATTTTACAGAAACCATAAAGTTGAAACCCTCACTTGATAGTGACATCCAGTAATAGACATCAAAGAGTAATTTTCAGTGATCATACACTAGATTCATACTTGACACGAAAAGATTTAGTTATTTCTCAAAATAAATCAGTCTTCAAAAATAAAAACCACAATGAGATATCACCTTACACCTATTAAAATGGCTACTATCTAAAAGACAAGAAATAACGAGTGTTGGAGAAAATGCGAAGAAAAGGGAACCCTCAAACAACGTTAGTGACATATATTGAGCAGCCACTATGGAAAACAGTATGGAGTGTCCTTAAAAAATTAGGAATAGAATTACCTATGATCCAGCAATTTCTCTTCTGGGTATTTATATAAAATCAAAAAGATATGTATTATAGATATATATCTGAATTAAAAAAGAAATTCACACACGCAATCACACACACATCACATCATTATCCATTCATCTATTAATGGACACTTATATTGTTTCCATAAATTCGCTATTATAAATAATGCTGCTATAAACATAGGAATACATATATCTTTTTGAATTGGTGTTTTCATAATCTTTGGATAAATACCCAAAAGAAAAATTGCTGAATCATGTGGTAGTTTTATTCTTAATTTTGATAATAGCCATAGCCCCCGAACCCCATCACACATACACGTAATGGAATACTACTCAGCCATAAAAAGGTGAGCTATTGCCATTTGCAGCAACATGGAGATGGACCTTTAGGGCTTATGCTAAGTGAAACAAGACAGATGGAAAAGTACAAAAACTATGATTTCACTCATGTGGAATCTAAAACAAAAAAGTAACAAATGATCTAACAAAACAAGCCAAAAACAAACCCATAGATACAGCAGAATGGTGATTACCAGAGGGGAAGGGTAGAAGGGCAAGCTGGATAAAGGAGGTCAAATATATGGTAATGGAAGGAAATTAGACTTTTGATAGTAAGCATACAATACCATATACAGATATCAACTTATACTATACACCTAAAATTTATAAAATGTTATTAACCAATGTTACTTCAATAAAAAATAAAATTTTTCACTATGATGAAAATTCCAAAGACATGCTTACTCTTTAAAATAACATTCAAAATAGGAATTCAATTATAAAATGTGATCACTTTATAGGATAAAAGCCAAGGCAAAATATTTTTCTAATGATTATTAGCTAAAGAGTCTATATCACTTACCACTATAATGATTTCTCAACATCAAAAACAACTTGCAATGACAGAGAAGAGGTGAGTTAAGAAAGAAAAAGAACTTTCTCTGAAGTTTGTAGAAATAGGACAAATTCTGATATGGAATGCCTTATGGTCCTAAATATGCACTAGTTTACTTTATATAATGAAAAAGTCACTTTTTATACATATATTGAAGAGAATAACATTACTCAAAAATGTATGCAATGTACAAAACCCCATGCCCCACACATGGTCATAGTATTGAAAATATTTATTAATGCTCTTTTATTTTTATTCCTAATTTCATAAAAGTTAAAATTTGTTAAAAGCATGAAAGTTTGATATTAAAGTTTTATTCTTCATTATTGCAAAAGATTTCACACTTAATTTGTACAATTATTTAAACTATATTTTTCTGAAAGTGTTTTATTTCTAAATAAACATTACCAATACTAATTTTAATTTGCTCTTCTTATGCATTCATGGATAGAAGTCTATATTCTTTAAATAATCATTAAATTTCTACAACATGTTCCATTTAATCACTTACAGCATTTTCTTCTGAAAATATAATTATGCATGCCCTCTCCCCTTTGTATTGTGTCTATCTCATTCTTTGTAAAAAAAAAAAATTGTTTTAAATTAAAGATTAATGGATATTTAATTAACAGAATGTTTCTGTTAAGTATTTGTTAGACTGTGCCAAAAACTGGGAGTTACATGGTTGAAAAAACACATTCTCATTTTTTTTGTGGGAATGAAGTAAACTTCTAGGATGTTATCAAACACAGAAAAATGTGATCGCAGTGTCACAAGTTATTTTAGAGATCAGGGAAGAGGAAGACAATCCTGTAAGAAGGCATTTCAATGAGATAGTTTTAGAAACTGACTTTAAAAGCATCACTGACATTTTACTCACTGGAGAAAGAATTGAAGAAATATGGCATGGCAATTTGAAGGACTGATATAAAACTATGAAGACAGAAAACTATAACATTTGCAACATCATTCAAGTAGTCCAGGTGGTTAGATTATGGGGTGTAGAGTTTTAAACCTTTTTCTACACACATTGACTTTTCTATATTAAAGCCTTGCTTCTAATATTCAAATATTATATGCTACTTGTCCCACTCCTCACTACTATGCTTATCTTTCATGCACATTATAACTTATTCATGCACTTCTTAAAGTATAATTTTTAAAACTGGAGGTAATATTACTAGTGAACCGAATACTGCAACATATTAAAAAGATTATACATCACTATCAAGTTGGCTTTATCCCAGGGGCACAAGAATGGTTCAACATATACAAATCGATTAATGTGATACATCACATGAACAAATTAAGAATCATATGATCATATCAATAGATGCAGAAAGAGCCTTTGACAAGATACAGCATCCATTTATGATCAAAAAACTTCATAAAAATGGTGTAGAAGGAAAGTACCTTAACATAATAAAGGCCATCTATGACAAATCCTCAGCCAACATTATACTTGATGGTGAAAAACTAAAAACCTTCCGTCTAAGATCAGGAACAAGGCAAGAGTGTCCACTATTGCCACTCTTATTTAATATAACATTGAAGGTCCTAGCAAGTGCAACCAGGCAAGAGAAAGATATAAAAGGCATCCAAATAGGAAACGAAGAAGTCAAACTGTCACTATTTGTGAATGACATAATTCTCTATATAGAAAACTCTAAAAATTCCACAAGAACACTACTAGAAACAATAAGCAAATACAGTAAAGTATCTGGATACAAAATCAACATTCAAAAATCCATAGCATTCCTATACTCTAAAAACAAAGTCTCAGAAAAAGAAGTTGAAAAAATAATTCCTTTCACAATTGCAAAAAATAGAATAAAATACCTAGGAATAAATTTAACGAAACATGCAAAGCACCTATATATTGAAAATTATAAGACTCTATTAAAAGAAGTTGAAGAAGATACAAAGAAATGGAAAGATATTCTGTGTTCTTGAATTGGAAGAATCAACATACTTAAAACGACCATATTACCTAAAGTATTATACAGACTTAATGCAATCCCCATCAAAATCCCATCAGAATTTTTTAAAGAAATGGAACAAAAAATCATCAGATTTGTATGGAAGAACAAAAGACCCCGAATTGCCAAACCATCCTGAGAAAAAAGAACGAGACTGGAGGCATCACTCTGCCTGACTTCAAATTATACTACAAAGCGACAGTAATCAAAATGGCATGGCATTGGCAGGAAAACAGACACACAGACCAGTGGAACAGAATCGAGAGTCTAGAAGTAAACACATATTTATATGGGCAAATAATTTTTGACAGAAAAAGCCAAAAACATACAGTGGAGAAAGGAAAACCTCTTCAATAAACGGTGCTGGGAACACTGGAAACTAGACTGTTGTCTATCACCACACACCAAAATTAACTCAAAATGGATTAAGGACCTGAATATAAGACTTGAAACAATAAAATGCATAGAAGAAAACATTAGATTGAAACTCAAGGACCTTGGACTTAAAGAGGATTTTATACATTTGACCTCAAAGGCAAGGAAAGTAAAAGCTAAAATAAATGAATGGGACTACATCAAACTGAAAAGCTTCTGCTCAGCAAAAGAAACCGTCAACAAGGTAAAGAGAAAACCATCTGAATGGGAATATATATTTGCAAGCAACACCAATAAGGACCTAATATCCAAAATATACAAAGAACTCATACAACTCAATAACAACAAAAAATATCCAATCAAAAAAAATGGGTAGAGGAACTGAACAGACACTTCTCCTCATAGGACATACAAATGGCCAACAAATATATGAAAAGATGCTTAACATCGCTAGCTATTAGAGAGATGCAAATCAAAACCACAATGAGATACCATCTCATACCAGTTAGAATGGCTATAATCAACAGGACAAGCAATAACAAGTGCTGGAGAGGATGTGGAGAAATAGGAACCCTCATACACTGCTGGTGGGAATGCAAATTGATAGAGCCACTATGGAAAATAGTATGCAGGTTCCTCAAAAAACTAAGAATTGATCTACTATATGATCCAGCAATCCCTCTACTGGATATTTACCCCAAAGACTTGAAAACTCATATCTATAAAGATATTTGCACAACAATGTTCATAGTGTCCAGGACATGGAAGCATTGTTCATAGTGTCCAGGACATGGAAGCAACCTAAGTGCCCTATGATAGATGATTGGCTAAAGAAGCTGTGGTATATATATATAATAGATTATAACTCAGCCATAAGAAGAGATGAAATACTGCCATTTGCAACAACATGGATGGAACTCGAGATAATCATGCTGAGCGAAATAAGTCAGACAGAAAAAGTAAAAAATCACATGATATCACTTATATGTGGCATATAAACCTAAAAGCAACAAATGAACAGGACAAATAAACAGAGACTCATGGACATGGACTATAGACTAGTGGTTACCAGAGGACTATAGAGTAGTGGTTACTAGGTGGGGTGGAGGAGGACGGGGGAGGTAGATGGGGTAAAGGGGGTCACATATAGGGAGGTAGAATGAGGATGAAGTGGGTAAAGGGGATCAAAATATAAGGTAGCTGAAGGAAACTGGACTTTGGGTGGTGAACACACAATAGAATGTACAGATGTCAAATGATAATGTACGCCTGAAATTATATGATTGTATTAACTGATGTTACCCCAATAAACTTAATAAAACAATTAAAAAATAAAACTAGAGATCATGTGTCATAATGTGCTAGGTCAGCTTTGACTATATAGTAAGGCTATTCTTTCTCTTATCCTGGGTGCCATAGTCAACTGGTAATAATACATATTTTAATCATTTTCTTAGCTGCATTATCTGAGTTTATCTTCAATAAAAATTCCAAGATGTTGTTTTTTTCTCCTTTCTTCCTCTCCACCTGCTGTTAAACCAGGTCTCACCACCTGTAGATTATTTTTATATTTAATTTGAAATTCTTGCTGCTCAATTTGACTTTGTATAATTTAATTCTTTATAGCAGCATACTTGTCAAGTCTTTCTGATTTTTTTAGATATTATTGTGCATATTATAAAAAAAGTGTGACTAAGCTATTAAATTCTATTTAAAGATAATCAAAGACCTCAAAAAAGAACACCCACAGAGTTAATACAATCTTTCAATCAATGTAAATTAAATCTAATTTTTTAATAATGACAAATTCACTGAGTTGTAAGTGCTCTCTTAAACATGGATTTAGCAAAATACTTTTTCCTGTGAAATTACTTGATCTATTAATCTACAGTTTTATATTTAAATATCATCTCTATGAATTGTGAATTATAAATCACTGTTTTGTTTATTCTATCATAGGTTAAATTATTTAACTATCTAACAAACCTAAGTATTTAAATAAATGTAAAAGATGTACAATTTATTCTATAGAAATATACTGATACCATTTGGAAATTGAACTTCCAAGAAACAGTTTTCATATGCTTCTGTTCTTTAAAATGATTTTATTCATTTTTTTTTCTCCCATTTGGAATAGAGGAAATAATAGAATTAGAACTGAATATTACTACCTTTCTTATATGTTCTGTTATATTACACTGCAAAGATTAAGCATATTTCCCTTTCAAATTATTTGTATTATAATGGTATCACAAAAGTATTCATTCTATAAACCATTTCTTTGTCAAAATGTAATTTCTACTAGCAAACTATTATTTTCAACACAGACTTTCGTTGTGTGTATGTGTCTGGAAATTATATAGAACTTCCTATTAGAAAGTTTCTCTTAGCAACTTTGAGGCATGCAGTCAAAAAATTAGCCAATGGTTGTCATCCTAAGTTTATTAAAAGTAGATTTCTAAATTCAGATATAATCATTATTTTTCAGTTCCTATCTTCAGATTGTTTAGTAATAATCTTTGGAGCTCTAACAAGCAATAAAACTTCGCTCATTCCTTCCCACTACTAGAAAATAGACACATCCTCACACGCTGTTAACTTCAGAATGCAATTTTTAAAATCAATCTTTGCTCCAAGAACTTGATGCTATCAAGTTTACAAAGCCAGTGTTTCTTTGTTATATCAAAGAAGGAATGAGTACTTCGTTTCACTGAAAATTATTAATCACTTTCTAATTTTCTCTCAAACATTTAGTCTTATCATAGAATTTTTAACAAACTAATTTAGAACACCTATGTATGCCAAAGTTTTTGTTCATAAAAAAGTGAAAATAATCAAACATACAGAAGAACAAGTAAATTATTTCATATCATTATTGATAATATAAAAAGACTTGAAGAAACAAGGATGAACTTCTAGTTAAATTATTATAGCATTAAGTTTCTTAACTCTAATTCTCTCTACCTTCCTTTAGCATGAAAAGGGATTGATAGTCACTCTACTGGTAATCAAAACATTGTTCCTAAGTGAAAACATAAAACACCCAATTATTTTACTTAATACACATAATAAATAACCGAAAACAGGATTAAATTAACCAAAATTTACATGTGACATTTCTCAAGTTCCTTCAGATATTTTTCTTCCAAAGTGTTCAATATAAACTTACATTCAATTAAATAATGCTGTCGATAATTTTTAATTTTTTAATGGAAACTAATTAGCTAATGGCAATATGTAATAAATACTACAGGTAAATTTTGCTTATTCCATCATGATGGGAAAACTGTGTAGTATGCTTATTCTTTCATCAAGTAGCTGTAGCATGTGACATCCTAGGAGTGACAATTCTAGCAACACCATATGTTTTAACCATCTGGATGATGGTGGCCCTTGTAAGTGAAGCATACTTTTTCTTAATTTCTAAGCAGGAACATACAGGCTTTGTGAAGTAATTACCATTAATTCAAATCAAATTTACTGACAAGTTGGTAAGAAGAATTATGTGATGTTATTGTGTGTCTTTATATAGTAATAAAAAAATAAATTAACAAAGCAGTTTCATGTACCATGTTTAATAAATGACATTAGAATTTGAGGTTCACAAATTCCAGTTTTATTTAGTTTATTTTGGTAATTTAAAATTTCTTAAATATTATTTGAGGACTTGCTAGATTTTGATAAAATCATTGAAGCAACTTAAAATTATTAAATTTTTAACATATTTGGCACAAAATTTTATAATTAAATTGTTAATATTTTTCAAGCATTTTCTTCATGGCCTGATAGTTACTTGTACACTGTCAGAGTTTATTGTTTTAAATAATAGGGGTTTTTTTATTGTATTAGAAAATAAAATTATACTTATGCAAAATATGTTTATGTAAGGAAGAAAAACATTTTGGTATGGAATAAACTTCACATATCTACGTGTCAATGTCATAACATCAAAATTGGATTTTTCATTAAATATTTAAAATAAATATTTTCTTTAAAATCATGGATCTTGTCACATAATAGAAACATTTCCAGTCAAATCAGTTAATTAATGTGTCTTTAAGCCAGTTAAAGTGCTGTCATTACCGTAGTTTCTGTATGGTTGCTGATACATAACTAATATGAATTTGAATGACTGAAAGATATTACCTGTCAAATAAATCTGCCAGAAACAAAGAAAAAAAAAAGTCCCACTTCAACAAAGTAGCTCAGATCTTGACTAGGCCGTAGGGGCAAATATCAATTTAAAGCAAGTAATCTGAATTTCAACTTAAAAAGTAGAGAATTGTATTTTATAAATAGTAAAAGGATAAAATAAAAATGATTAAAGATACAAAAATAATGTACAAAGGATTGAGAGACTTGTATACAATGTATGATGTCTGAATTTAGGATTATTTATTTGGAGTCTGATCACACTGACATATTTTAAACTATTTAGGATGATATGAGGGCAAATATTCATTAAATGAGGATGAGAGAATTAGCACACATGCATATAAGTACAATATTTGGAAAGGCAAAGCAAGTCTGTATGGTTGTATTGGACACCTTAAGAACATTGTGTAAAGCTGAACCCACCCGTATCTGCTCCTTGATATCATGCTGATTTTACATTTTCTTTTTTTATAGACATTGATAATTTGAACACAGGTGTAAAACTCTGCCCAGCATAGTCAAGAGATAATTTCTATTGCAACATGAAATGGTGACAGTAAGATAGCCTGACAGTATCTATTTGTGGCATAAATTAAAATACGTGAAGCTGTCTCTGGCATGAAAGGCATATTTTATATTATATATATGTCGAAAATGTAATGTCGATATTGTAATGTGTCACCTATCAGTTTTCACATGTCTATTCAGGGTAAAATAATTATGAATAACCTCACAGAAGTGAATATTTTGAACCAGCTCCAACATATATAGTCTTAGCTTAATTTTCATCTTGAGCTTTTTTTTCCTTCAATGGTCTTAACTAGAAAAACTATCTGGCTACGGCTTTAGCAAATGTAAATTCATATTAATATCCATGTGATATTGTAATACTACACAGTTTGAAATGTTGGTGAAATGCAAGGCCTAATGTAAAATAAAATTGTGAGATTCCTTGTTAGAAAGGCAGAAGATTGCTGTTAAAGGTAATAAATATAAAGCTTTTTCCATTCTTCTGTGATTTGTCTCTCAAATTGTCATTGTGATTTTTATTTGCTTTTTAATATCAATTTAGATAAATAAAGATAAAATTTTAATCATTAGCATGCGTTTAACCATCATCTTTATATTGTGTAATGGCAGTTTTAAAATCTCTGAAATTACACAATTTGTATTTTATAGCTCATACATACATATGTATTTTGTATGAACAAGGGAAACACTGAAGAAATCTAACTCAGCTGCTTTTATTTCACTTCTCAATAAGTGCACATTCTGCCCACACTCTTTACCTTTGGTTCACTGATAGGTAAGGAAGAACTGAAGAAAACAGAAACTATGTGTTGCCTTATCTTTCCCTTTCCTTCTATGTCATCATTTTAAGTATAAATATTTGGCTAATACAGAGGAGTGAAGTGAATGAGAAAGGATCTAATAGGACTCTCTGTGCTTTGCTTTTAGAACACTGTGGCTTTTTTAAGTCTTCGAAGCAAGTTCTGGTCCGAAACGAAAGTGCTTACTTGGATACAGATGAGACACAATTATTTTGACTTGTTTTGAATCTCACAAACTCCCATGCATCCTGGGTCCTCTGAAGTTCTGTATTCATGGGACATGGTAAACTATACATGTAAATAGAATGAGAAGGAATGGTGGATATATATATTGCATGTATCTCCTCTGATCATGTATATGATTTATTATTACATCAGTCTTCACTTATAAAACACAAGTTCAAATTATTCAATTATTAATAATTAAATAAAGGTGACTCTAGAGTATTACAGCAAGCTGTAGGGCCCTTCTGAATGCAAAGCCCTGTGTGACAACTTAGGTCACAAACCCATGAAGTTGGCCCTGCTCAAATGCCAATTCTTTTTTTGGGTTAAATAGAAATATTTTCCCTCAGATTTTGGTGTCTTTAGAATAATAAATTCATGGTTATCAATGAACTTTTGAAGTTAGAATAACTCAGTGCATCTAGATCCTTTAAAAATTCTTTGTCAAAATGTTTGATCACTGCCGACCATAATTCTTTAAGTGAGAATTCCATAGATACTCTTTTTTAAAAGTCTACATAATACATGTTGTTTTGATGGAGTTTTTTTTCTTTTTTTTGTAGAATTGAAATATTCTGTTTCATCATATATATTCTGTTGCATGCATATATACAGGCAAAAAGCAAAATTATTTAAAGTGAATATTAACACATTTTTAATTTTTTATCATTTAAAAAATTAGAATCAACAGGATTTAACTAAAAGGAGTCTTTGATAAGTAAAGAAATAAATTAAGAGAATGTAAATTCATTTGAATAGAATAAGCATAGCAAACAATGTCAACAATTTAACTCATCAGTTGTTCCATCAAACACAAGGAGATGTGAGTGCTTTAAATCTTTAGTTAAAGAAGAATGCTGGCTGTTCCCCAAGGTTCAATTGAATGATGAATGTGCAGATTTCTATTTGCAACCACATCCCAAATGCTGATGTATATCAACTAACAAGTAAAACATATGTTATCCAAGTTGCCTGTGGAGCCAAGAACATATGGGCTGGATGTGTTGTGTGAGAGAAAAAAAGCACCTAGGCTGTGATCTAACAAAGTGGATTCTCATTGACCAAACCTATTTTATAGTAGGACAAAAAATGATTTAAAAGGAAAAAAATGAAGGAAGGTTGGAACTGAAAAAGGTGTTTAGCTGTGGTCAAAAAGAAAGAATTGATATACTGTGCAAAATCTATAGTGTCAGGAGTTGCACAAGGGACTTTATATAAAATCAATATTAAGTGTTTCTAAAATATTAAATAAGTGATAATCTATTGTTCATTACAAAACATATTTTCCTGCTAAACAGTCTAGTACAAAAAAAGTAATCATAATTATCAAAATTCCTGTCTATAACTGTCTCATCCTACAGAATTTACCTATGTGAATTATCCACATATACTTCAAAGCTAACTTATGCTTTGAAGAAAAATAAACTTGACATATTGTATCTTTTTCAAAAATCTAAAAGGTATGAACATTATTCATACCCACAGACATATATTTCCCAGAAAACTAGCAGAATACAATTAAAAGACATACTATTATTCATTTCCAGCATTTTCACACATTAAAATACAAATAAATTAGGGATCAAAGGAAGAAAACTGTTCATTTATCTATACTGTTCATCTTTGATGTAATCAATTGCCTTGATCAACCATTTCTATATCACTTTCTGTCTTATGTGTCCACATTTCTATAGTTTGCAAGAATCTCTATGCTCTCTCTCACACTTCCAGTGAGCCACCTCCATCTCAGGCCGGCACAAAACAAGGAACTCTCTCTGAGTCTTGGCAAACCATCTTTAAGCACTGGGGTTTGTTTTTTCTTTTTCTGAAACTACAAGATTAAAGAATTGTCTTTCAGCTAAGTAATTGGGACATTATTGACCTCAGTTCTAAAAAGAGCCTATAAGGAACAATTTCATCATTTTTCATATACCCTGCACCCCTCACCAAAGGCATCAAGTCTCCCAGGTTATCATCAGCCACATTTATTTCTATAATGCCCTAAAACAGCTCTGAAATGGCATT
>NW_011888807.1:2228248-2247978 GCF_000151845.1 Pteropus vampyrus
TGAGAATTCCATAGATACTCTTTTTTAAAAGTCTACATAATACATGTTGTTTTGATGGAGTTTTTTTTCTTTTTTTTGTAGAATTGAAATATTCTGTTTCATCATATATATTCTGTTGCATGCATATATACAGGCAAAAAGCAAAATTATTTAAAGTGAATATTAACACATTTTTAATTGTTTATCATTTAAAAAATTAGAATCAACAGGATTTAACTAAAAGGAGTCTTTGATAAGTAAAGAAATAAATTAAGAGAATGTAAATTCATTTGAATAGAATAAGCATAGCAAACAATGTCAACAATTTAACTCATCAGTTGTTCCATCAAACACAAGGAGATGTGAGTGCTTTAAATCTTTAGTTAAAGAAGAATGCTGGCTGTTCCCCAAGGTTCAATTGAATGATGAATGTGCAGATTTCTATTTGCAACCACATCCCAAATGCTGATGTATATCAACTAACAAGTAAAACATATGTTATCCAAGTTGCCTGTGGAGCCAAGAACATATGGGCTGGATGTGTTGTGTGAGAGAAAAAAAGCACCTAGGCTGTGATCTAACAAAGTGGATTCTCATTGACCAAACCTATTTTATAGTAGGACAAAAAATGATTTAAAAGGAAAAAAATGAAGGAAGGTTGGAACTGAAAAAGGTGTTTAGCTGTGGTCAAAAAGAAAGAATTGATATACTGTGCAAAATCTATAGTGTCAGGAGTTGCACAAGGGACTTTATATAAAATCAATATTAAGTGTTTCTAAAATATTAAATAAGTGATAATCTATTGTTCATTACAAAACATATTTTCCTGCTAAACAGTCTAGTACAAAAAAAGTAATCATAATTATCAAAATTCCTGTCTATAACTGTCTCATCCTACAGAATTTACCTATGTGAATTATCCACATATACTTCAAAGCTAACTTATGCTTTGAAGAAAAATAAACTTGACATATTGTATCTTTTTCAAAAATCTAAAAGGTATGAACATTATTCATACCCACAGACATATATTTCCCAGAAAACTAGCAGAATACAATTAAAAGACATACTATTATTCATTTCCAGCATTTTCACACATTAAAATACAAATAAATTAGGGATCAAAGGAAGAAAACTGTTCATTTATCTATACTGTTCATCTTTGATGTAATCAATTGCCTTGATCAACCATTTCTATATCACTTTCTGTCTTATGTGTCCACATTTCTATAGTTTGCAAGAATCTCTATGCTCTCTCTCACACTTCCAGTGAGCCACCTCCATCTCAGGCCGGCACAAAACAAGGAACTCTCTCTGAGTCTTGGCAAACCATCTTTAAGCACTGGGGTTTGTTTTTTCTTTTTCTGAAACTACAAGATTAAAGAATTGTCTTTCAGCTAAGTAATTGGGACATTATTGACCTCAGTTCTAAAAAGAGCCTATAAGGAACAATTTCATCATTTTTCATATACCCTGCACCCCTCACCAAAGGCATCAAGTCTCCCAGGTTATCATCAGCCACATTTATTTCTATAATGCCCTAAAACAGCTCTGAAATGGCATTCTCCTACCTTTTCCTGTCCTCATGCTTCCAAATATAGTCTTGTCTAGAGATCAGGATCTATCACCAGCAAACTCCCTGTATCCCCATTCTGCCTCCTCAGTATTATGGTCACTTTGCTGCACTGCTGAAAACCTGTGGGTCTGCTGCTAATATGGACAAGTAAGCTCCTACTGCACCCTAACCTCTTTTTCCCACAGATAACAACCAACAATATGGAAAATACCAGGAAATCACTCACCTGAATGCACTAAAGACAAGATAAAACAAGGAGAACAAATTCTGGAAGAGAAAAGAACCAGAGGAAAAAGGAACAGTACAGAGAGAATGAGTTACTCGTTTTTAAGTCATCAACCTGGGGATAGATAGGATGAAGTCAAAGCTACTAGCACATCTAAAACTAATTAAAAAAAAAAAAAAAAAAACAGTCTTGTGGCCAGATGAACCAGGACACTAACGTATAAGTAACCACAGTCCCCAAAATGTGAGTAGGTGTCTTAGAAAGGAGAATAGCATGTGCGGGGAATCCCAGATACTATGTATAAATTCTACCTAATTATCTGGATGACTACAGAAACGTGCATTCAAAAGGCAGACTGAGATTTGATAAACTAAACTGAGGAAATGATGTGTAAAAAGGATAAAATAGTTTTAACTACCAGCAATGGCTGAAATTGAGAAGTGTATGTCTAAATAATATTAGTTCAACTTTTCTGAAATAAATTGTCAGTATGTAGGCAATTTTGAATGTGCACATATTATTTTTGTTTTTCATATATACATATAATGTTACTCACTAATAGGTTTTAAATTATTTTCTGTGGTTGATAAGTTTAGATAGTATATTTGCAAGTGACTTTTATCATTTTAGTCCATAAATCATAAATCTACTATGTTCAAAATATAGTCCTATACATTTTTAAATGATAAAAAATATTAAATTTCCATAAGATGCATACTTCTTCTCAATAAATTAAGGTATACATCTATAGAAAAAAATTAACAACTAAATAGCCAAACTGGCTATTAACTTCTATCTAGCCAAAATGGCTATTTAATACCATTATGCATAGTTGTAAAGATAAAATCAAAAAAGTTCCATATCGGAGGGAATGTGAGAGAAGCTCATAAATGTATTGAGATTGATATAATTAATTTTATATTAATGATGTGTACCATCCTTCCAAACTATTTTAAAAGAATGTGTTAGGCAAGCAAACACTATAAAGTCATTCGATACTTATATAGATAATGCTGGAATTATATAACGATGAAGATATAGGATATGCATACCGGCTACACATATATATAAATTATCCATAAACACACCAACATATTTGCATATTCCTGGTTCTATAAAAATTTGTTAAAAATCTAAAAAGAGTGTTGTTACTTCTTACTTCTAATTAGTCCATATTGTAGCTTTTATAAACGTAATGTACTTAGTTTCTTAGGATAAAGTTTAGTAAACCATCCAAGAATTGATGTTATCCTATAAACTCACTGAGAGGACCTCCCTTACTTTTGTAACAAAGATTCTTATGTCAAATGTGAGAAAACTTGATAATGAACATCAATTATGGAAAACTCCCAAAAGTTTTATTTCATATGGCACATCATGTACAAGGTATTGCATGTTAAAGAAAAGATTGATGAAAGAAAAAATAAGGAAAAGGAGAGAACAGAGGGAGAGAGAAAGAAAAAGTGGGAGGCAGTAAAAGTAGGGAGTGAAAGACTAAATATTGCTATTTACTTATTGATATTGAGTTAATGCTAATCTACTTCCAAAAGTAATAGCCTATAAGTTTTTTTTAAAAAAAATCATTTTTCCTGTTCTGTGTATTTTAAATGAGAATTTATAGTATATACAGAGTAAAGCAGGAACACCATTCAAGTGGCAAGCCAGTTAATCATCATTTGTTTCTTTTGATTTCACAATTAATTTGAACGCCTGAGAAAGCAAGCAATTGTTTTTTGTCAGCCAGATTTGAGCTCAAAAGAGATTATACAGTCTCCCTAACTTCTGAAAAAGCATTAAATTTGTTTTCTTAAGGTTTGCGGTGAGCCGAATGCAAGTTAAACTGAAGCCAAATACAATTTAAATGACAGTTCAAAGTGCGAGCTACAAGCAGTATGTTGCCTAAATAAATCAGTAACCTTATAATCAGGCACTACTTATACTTTTCAGAGGCCAAATATCATTACTTCACAATTGGTATGATTTTCCTCTCCAGTAAAATTTACAATTTTTTTCGAGTGCAGATTTGTAAGAGCACTTAGACAGCTTTCAAAGCTATTTTTCACCATATAATCTTCTTGATTGAGGGTTACCTTTAGCTCTTTCAAACTCTGAATCTTGAAAGAGTCATTAGGAAGGTGTTGAAAGCTTTTAAAATTCAATTTGTCAAAATAACACACTAATAATTTTTCATTTTGCAATGTCCATCCAAACTTTAGAAATGTGATGGAAAATTTACTCTGAGTATAGGTAATGTGAATTTATCATGCATGGTCTTGGAAGCCTAATGGTTTAAAGAATTCTGCCTCCAACTGTAAAATAGAGCTAGAAGGAAGGTGAAGAAAACTTGACAGCTTCTGAGCATGTGCTGTCAGCAATTTTGCTGAGGATTTTTCATATGATATTTTATTTAATTCCAGCAAAGTTTCTTCATGATATGTGTCAATACCAACTGCACCCCTATTTTATTAGCAGAGATTGGGATTGTTAAACCTGTATCTGCCCAATTTCCAAATCCAAATACTTTGTATACCTTGTATCATAACAAGCTACTTCTAGGAAAGAATGCCATTCTGAATGTCTTGTTTTTCTGCTTGTATTGGTTTAAACTTTTATATCTTGAAAATACTATATCTCAAATAAATCATATTAATTTAATATCAATTAAGGAAACACAGAATAAATTAGAGAGAATATAAAAGGCTAGAGATCAGTCCTATGTCATGACATAGAATTTACTATATATTACAAAAACAAAACTTTTATAACAGAAAGTAAAACAAGCCATTTAGGTTTTAACAATATCTTAAGATCCCCGAATAGTTATTTGCCTTTCTGTTCTGTTATTTAATTTGGCATATTCCAATTAAAATTTTTATCTCTGTAAATGATAGCTTGGTAAAGGATTTAAAATAATGTTGAGAAATTTCAGAATTCCTGACTGTTAGAGATATAAGTACTAAACATATCTAAGTAGAAGCACAAGAAAACTGTTATTAAAAGTGATGAATGGTTCAAAGTCTGTTGTTTCCTATTCTTAAGTATTTTGCTGGGTGAAATTAGATACTATGCCTTTAACTGTGGTTGGCATAAATGAATACCACCAGAAATTCAATTTGCTAAAGATCATTAATGTTTCAAATCATCATTTATTTCAAAAATGTGATAGTAGTGAAATAAGATTCTAAATTTATTTTTTAGCTGTACTTGAACTTCCAATTAAAGATTAATTAATTAATTCATTTTTTTATTCATTCAACGATTTCAAACCTGAAATTGAGCCACAAAATGTTATATGTACTGGACGTTCCACATGAAAGCCATCTGTTCTCAAGAAGAGTATGGTCAGTGGGAAACAATGCAATTGATAAGGAAAAAATATTAATTTCTACTGAGTTGATAAATAATTATGGATGTATCTCAGAAGGAATTTGATTTTTAACTTCTATGGTAACTCAATTATTTCAAACTTTCTCATAAATTTTGTTTGACAGTACTTTTGTCATCTTCTTTGAGATTTCCTTAAAATCGCCAGAGGCCCTACTAAATTTTGAGATTAAGAATTAAAACATGAAACTAGAAATAATCTAGTTTTATATCTGACCAATAGGGAGATACTTAAATATTTTTGTTGGGATTGTGCAATTCAATGCAGTCAACATAAGTACTGAATATATTTCGAGTCAATTATGAAAAAAATTTTATCGTATTTTAAATTCGACAAGTCATTAAATATTTACAGCAATAATAATGGTCTCTATTATTGAGTATCTGACATAGGTCTGTGTGTCAGGCACTCTGCTAGGATCCTTATGTGCACTCACACATACACATGAGGTCAAATAAACACACACATATGAGAGAATGACTATCACAGCAATACTAGGAATTAGAAATTGTTATCCCTATTTCAATGATGAGAATATTGATGTTTGGAGGATTAAATAATCTTTCTAAAATAATAAAGCTCTACAGTTGTTGAACTAGGATTTGAACTCAAGGTTTGAGAAAAAAGACACACTTTCCTTTCCATTACATTATGCCACTGATCTTTTTTAATATTATAATTTATGCCACAACCAACATAATTTGAATTTATGTTTTGTCTTTCGATTTATATTTCTATCCCTGACCTATTTCTTTGGCTCTAAATTCATATATTTGACTACTTTACACTAAAAAATTTCTACCTGGAAAGCTAATAGGAATCACAGACTTAATAAGTCCAAATCCAGTCTCAATCTAAGTCTCCTCTGCCTCCACCCCATTCTTTACTCTTACCTGAGTCTTCCCCAACTCAGTATGAACTGAATTCTTATAATTGCTCAGGCCAAAATCTGTGAAATCATCTCTGAACTCCCTCTCTCATACCTCATGTTAATTCTAAATCAAACTCTTTCAGATCCCTCTTTAAAAATCTGTCTTGAATCTGACAACTTCTCTTTATCTCTATCCTTGACCTAAATTCAATCAGTATGATCTTCATCCAGGCCACTGCAAAAGCCCTTGATTTATCTCTCTGCTGTATTACCCTGAGGTGTCTACTTAGTACTCAACTGCTGGCCCTCTCCTGACTATTCACTCTGCTCCTTTCTCACTGGTCACCCAGTTTTCCTTGCTCACAGCAAACACGTACAAGCAACTTTTCTCTGCTGTCTTCCTAGAGTACTCATCTCTCTAATATATAGATGGCTACTCCCTTACTTTTTTCTGACCTCTGTTGAAAAATTACTATATTATATAGACCTTATTTATAAAATGGCATTATTCTATATTAAAATGTTAAGAAAGCATGAATTATTTTTAAAAAGTATAATTATTCTATGACTAATTACTCTGGAGGATCAGGACAATTTTACTTGCAAGATTTCATTTCACTTTTTTTGTTGTTGTCGTTCTTTTCCTTTTCCTCTACAAGCCCCAAGACACTTCTGAGGACACTAGAGATGTTTCTTCACTCAGATTCCTAGGTATCCCTGATGCTAAATAGGAAAATCATATCAATTGCAAGATGGGAGGGACAGTGTATTGTATCTACATGAAAATGTAAGAGAGAGCATTCTGATGATTTTTATTTTTTTTGGTTAAAATTTTCATTCATTAATTCCTGAATCATAGAAACTTAGTACTGGGAATTTTTTCTTCTATTTTTTTTTTTATTGGGATGACGTTGGTTAATAAAATTATATAAATTCCAAGCATACAATTCTATAATACATCATCTGTGTATTTCATTCTGTGTTTACCATCCAAAGTCAAAATCTCCATCTATTACCATATTTTGACCTTAGAGATGCCTCCTATAACAGTGCTTTGACTGATAGAATGTAAGAATAGATATCTGGTAGACAGATCTTGTGTCATTGGAAGAGTTACTAAAGGATCCCAAAACGTTCAAAATTTATTTGGACTATCCTTGAATTATCATGTCGGTTGAGGATGATTTCTGCAGTTAGAATTACACTATATTTTAATATAATTTACTTAATTCATAATTCAATTTTAGGAAAATTTTACCCTGAATGAAAAGTCATTGCTGCTATCATCTCTGACCTTCAAAATGTATAGAAAACACATGTTACTCTCACAGGACACAAATATATTTCAGTTGACCTTTTAGCAGCTATGCACTCATTTATTATCTAAGAAGTGTTTTCAAGTAAGTAAAAAGTGAGATGTTTACTAAACTGAGGAACTTACTATAATCTGCTTAGCATATAATCACCATTTTTATATTCCCATCTTATATGATTTTAAAATATTTTAATAACTTAAATTTTCCTTAAAAATATGTTTCAATATTTGTTGCACATTTTGGCATCATTTTGCTAGAATAAAATGATAGTTAGTTGAAATTATTTTATCTGAACAGCTCAGATCTACTATCTATTTGTTTCACGAGGAGACTTTGGGGACTAAATTTTAGTATGACCATGTAATATATTTCACCAGTTAAGCTTTGATTTTGGAACTCTTTGAATATTATGTTATATTATTACTTTTTAAACTTAAAGCTATATGCTACGATGTCATATTAGCCATTTTGTTTAATTACAATATTTAATTCAAATTTCAGAAAAATGTTCTTTAAAAGGAAGAAAATTAGCTTGTGTCATTGTCTCTCAAAGCATGCCTATAGATTACTTGAATTATTTTTAGAAGGTTTTTTTTTTTTTTTTTCAAAAGGAAAGAATTATGAGCTCACACAAGCCTATTAACTTTGGATGTGTGGAGCATGGGTTGGGAATCTGAATTTTATTACGATCTTCAGAAGATTACTATGTTTGCTAAAACTTGAATACTATTATGTTGGGCAATGAATTTTTAATTTAATATTAAGATGTTAAATAAAATATACAAGACTATATAATAACTTATTTAATGTTAAATATATATTGTAAAATAAGGATGAAATATTTTTATATATGCTAAGACTGCTACTATAAAAAGTAAAGGTTTATGTTAGTGAATTTATAAAGCAAAGTGTGTTTTTTGCTCAATACTGCTGATCTTGAAAAATTAATTCCATTTTAACACAAGTTGAAAGAATTCTGAATAACAACTCCCAATCATTTTGAAATTAACAGAAACTCTCAATATTCACAATGTTGGTCATTTTCAGTTTTCCACTGAGAGTTCCAAATACCATATGCTATGTACCACTTAAGTCCATGTTCAAACTTTTCCTGACCAAAAATCAAATTCCCAAATAAAACTAATCTACATTTTTTTTATGCTTAGCATTACAAATTTTAATTGGAATCAAAGGATCTTGCTTTAAACCATATATAGACACCACAAATACTGCACACATTTAATTCATATATGTATATATATTTAAGAAAGAACACCATACAGTTGTAGACTCTCTATCTAAGCCTTACTGTCTTTCAACCTATGGAAGTGGTAAGAAAGAAGTATCAGAAATAATTTTACATGTTCTCAATCTATAAATTAATCATTGTATGAACATCGAGCACTTACTATGTATCAGATATTATAGAAGAGAGTCAACTAAAATTGGTCAACAACAAATTATCAAGGAAAGATTTCTTTATTTTAGTAATAATTACAAAAAGTATGCTATCATTTATATTGGCATAGTACTTTATTAAAACATAGCTTATAGCATCTATTTTCAAGGTAGATAGTAAGGGAAATAAGATTAATGAACCTAATGCAACCAGGTATTTATAAGTCCATATCAGATAAGTCATAGGAAAAACATTAACCTTTTTTTTAAAATGCCCTCATTAAATGGTCATAACTGTGAAAATGATAAATAATTAGCAGTAAGTATAGTGGTGGTATAAAATATGTAAAAAGACTTGGAAAAGAACAGTATTTAATTCGGAGTTATAATGAAAATAAAACGTATGAGTGTCAAGATACAGAGTTAAAAAATAAATGCATTTTTATTCCACCAAAAGTTCTGCATACCTATCAGAATATGACATTTTCTAATTACTACCAACATAATATAAATTTATACAGAGTGGATAGATAGATATGATAAATGGATTATTAATGGAATTCAAACTAAAACATTTTTTTTATTTATTTTAAGGTCTGTATTTCTTTTCTTCTCTTTTCTTATTTATTTATGTATTTATTTATTTATTTATTTATTTAGGTGAGGCAACTCTTGGTTGACCTCACAGATTGCAAGGACCTTGTCAGTTTACAATCCCTTATTTTTGTAATTTATTTTTTATGCCTACAGCACCTGGTCCTCCTAGGTAGTCTCTCGTCTGAGTACTAACCAGGCCCGACCCTGCTTAGCTACCGAGATCAGACAGGATTGGGCTTGTTCAGAGTGGCATGGCCATAGATAGTCTATATTAAAGAGAAGAAGTGTGGGGAGAAAAAAATAGAAGGAAAAAGACAACCACCAGGTGTAAAATGCAAGGTCTAGTTCTAGATGCACTATTGATCAGCATCATGACCTTGAAAAGATAATTTAACTTCTTTGGATCTCAGTTTCTTTATATGTAAAATGAAGGCTTAGGCACAGAACAACTACAAGGCCAAATTTAAGAAGTAGAATGATTTTAATTAGGTTAAATTTATATGAATGTGTACATTATATAAAGTTTGCATTGTCAAATATCTTAATTTTAATATTTTATATTTAAAAATATTATGCTTTTTTAGGAAACATTGCAAATTTTTTCATATATTTCTCACTGATAAAAGATACAAACTTTATTAAGCTAATGAGGAGTTTTCACAAATTTTTGAAATTTGTGTCATATCCCAGTGTTAATATTGATTCTAACATCAAGATATAATGGCTTTGCTAGATATGTAATCCATCAGTTGCTTAAAATCACAAAATATTTTAATTTGCATTATAATTGGACTATGACATATTTATATATAGCTTTTTATTTTTCCTAGATATTAAAATTGATATATTATATCCTTGAATTATTATATCCTTGAATTTTTTGCCCATACTCTTAATCATACTATCTCTTAAATTCAATTGACTTTAGTAATAGAGCCCCCCTCATCATAGTCCATTGTTATTCTGTTCAAACTGAGCTGGTTGCTTTCTAGGACTGATGAAATCTGGGTTAATTATCCAAGGAATAGTCTCTATGTCTCCTAGAAAGTATGCCCTAAAGTTCACGTCTTCTTTTTTTTCTATTTACTTCTCTGTCATCATGATCCTCCCTATATTATACCTTCAAATTACTTCTTAAGAAAGGTCTATTGATTATTGGTCATCCATTACTGTCCTGGAGGAGAAAGTTCCACTCTTACCTAGATTTGAAATCTTCCCCATCCTTGGTTTATAGTTCTATCTTCATGCCTATACTTCACTAAAACTAATTGATAAATATATTAGAGATAAATGTAGTATTTTCCTGTTCGACAATTGTATCAGTTATCTAATAAAACAGTAAAAATTTGTTGTCTTAACAAACAATAATTTTATTTCTTAGGATACTTCGAGGCAGGAATTTGTGCAGTTCTAAGAAGAGATAGCTAAAACATCTCTTTTGCATATAGTGTCTAATTGGGCCTGGGAAATTTCAAAAGGCTTAATTCATATAACTGAGGCCTCTACTAGAAATAGTTATAGTAAAATATAACTATTTTACTAATGTATTGCTAAAAAATTTGCTCTATAATACTATTTATTTTAAAATATAAGTTGTACTATGCCAGGTGATTTTATCTTGTTTATTATGATCTTTAATATTTAATTTTATTTTTATGTGCCCCTTCATCTTCAGCTGTGGCAATAAGGAGCAAAATAAATACAATCAATTAGAACATTAAAAATATTAGCAAAATTACCTTTCCAATGCCCAGAATCTAAGGACTGAGAAAATGTGCAAACATCGTGGTATTTTAATTTACTCTATTCCCACTTCCTCTTCTGTAATAACATTGAAAACCAGCAGCTTTGCAACTATGGTAACAATGAAAATAAGCAATGTAACCAGCTACTGGAGGAGGTAGAATAAATTAGGAAATTTCCAAAAAAAACCTAGTCCCCAGAAAATTGTGACAATTTTACCTATCTGGAAACTCCCAGGAAGAGCCCCATTCACCAGGTTTGTCTTTATGTGGTCTTACTCAATGCTCACTCAGTAAGAAAAACCATATCCTAAGCGCATTTGCTAAAAATAATCAACAATTTTTAACATCACAAATTTCTGGGCTACTAATAACAGTTGAGACAAACAAACAAACAAACAAACAAAGGCAAAAATGTAAAAGAAAAATCTGAAAAGTAAGATAACCAAAGGGGCTTATAATTGTGCATATCTAGATTGCCGCATTTAATTGAAAAAGAGACCTGAGTAAACTCTAATCTGTAACCTCTAGCTGATATTTCTGTACTGCACAAAGAAATAAAGTCTAAAATAGAATTGAAAACTGCAGAATTGTTGAGGCTGGAAGACTTATTAGTACATGGTTATACAGAAAATCTTTGTATAACCATTGGCTGACAAATAAATGGACTATACTGACTCTAGTGGTCCAACAAGACAAAAAAGTACAAAATACAGACTTTGAATAATGAAACAGTTAAGTAAGTTACAAAATAAATACTATCACCACACCAAAGACAAGAGCAAATAACACTAAGAATAAACCTTACAAGAAACGATATTCTGACTTCCAGTGTCTGCATTGTACTGTTTATCACATTCAATTTTGACTAAACATATGAAATATACAAATAAACAAGAAAGTATGACCCATTCACAGGAAAAATAGCAATCAATAGAAACTGCTCCTCAGATAGTCAGGTGTTTGTTTGTCTTACTAGGAAAAGATTTTAAGTCAGTTACATAAATATATTTAAAGATCTAAAGAAATCATGTCTGAAAGTCTAAAAAAGGTATGAATATGCTGCCTTTCAATTAAAGATATTAATCTTGAAATGGATATTATTTTTAAAATTCAAATAGATATTACATCATTGAAAATAACTAAAATGAAAAATTTACTGAAAGTGCTAAATAGGTTAATTGAGATTATACAATCAGAGTAATAGAAAGAAAAAAGAATGAAGAAAAATAAACACAAACTTAAAAATCTGTAGAGTACCATCAAATCTACCAACATATGCATAATAGGAGTCTAAAATTGAAAGAGAAAGAGGCAGAAAGAATATTTAAGAAATGTAAAGGTTAAAACTTCTCAAATTTGATGAAAAGCATTAAACTACACATGCAGAAACATAAACTCAAAGTAATATAAACTTAAAGAGATTCATAACCTGACACATCATGGTCAAATGTCAAAAACCAAAGACATAAGGAGAATCCGGAAAGTAGCCAAGTAGTCTCATCACATGCAAGTCATCCTCAATAAGAATAACAGCTAGTTTCAAACCTGAAAACATGGAGCCCAGAGAGCAGTGGGATGACATAGTCAAAGTGTTGAATAAAAACAAAACAACACTAAAACACCTACAAAGCCAAGAGTTTTATGTTCAAAAGGTTATCCTTCAAAACTAAAGAAGATATTAAGATACTCCCAGACTTTTAAAAAATGAACAAATCTAAGGTATTACATGTGCACATACATACACACACATATTATTAGAGCTAATAAATAAGTTCGGCAAAGTTGCAGAATAAAGAACCAATATACAAAAATCAATTGCATTTCTATACATTAACAATGAATAAACAAAATAAAATTAAGAGAATTATTTTATTTATAATATCATCAAAAATAAAATACTTAGAAATAAATTTTTAAAAAACATATAATTTTTACACTGAAAGCTATGAAACATTATTAAAAGAGATTAAATAATTAACAAATATAAAGATATTCAGTGTTGATGGACTGGAATGTTCATTGTTGTTAAGATGACCACACTCCCAAAAGTTATATACAAATTCAGCACACTCCCTGTCAAAATTCTAGCTGTCTTTTGGAAAAAGACAAAAAGATAAAAGGTATTTCAAAAGAATAATCAGGCATTATATTATGCGCATAGAATTCATACTTCAAATTATCTATAATATCTAGTTCCTATAAAATATGATAGAAAATATACATTGTTAAAAACACACTTTATTTAATGACCATGGGCTAAGGAGACCAGTTGTTTTCTGAGCATTATACAGAGATCACTGAAGATTTATGGTTAGAAAAGAGACATGTGTTGACCTGAGTTTGAGAAGTCTTAATCTGGCACTAATGCGAAGTTTCAAGATGAAGATGGGAATTTGATAGTGGGATGGAGATTACTGCAACATGCAGAAATATGTCAAGAAAAATGAAAATTAGGAAACTAAAGGACAGTTGAGACTAATAAAGGACAGGTAGCATTTGACAACTGATAGAATAGCTTTGTTGGGGACTATAGGGAGGAAGATAAACAGTGAGGTATAAAATAGAGGTGTCTTAAAGAATAATCCTTCCATTTGGAGAAATAGAGAAATGAACTACCTCATGGACACCTTTGTCTGAATTCTCAACACTTCATTCACCAAGTCTAAAGCTGAATAACAAATTACCTTCCTATAATCAGCACATAACCCTACCAATTAAGTTTTTCTCTTTTTTTGTTTTCTAGCTTGATGAATGATACCACCACCTACCTAGTCACCCAAGTGAGAAAACTCAGAGTCACCTTAAAATTCCAATCTCGTATTCACCATTATTTCTCATCTATCTAATCTTATGTGGATGAGAGATTTGATCATACTCATCCAGAAATGGAGAAAGTATAAGTAGTTAAGATATTTGCAAGAGAAGAATTTATTATATCTGGAAAACTTAGGTAAAACATTTATAACCATGACTGATATCTTATTAAAGATGCCAAGAATATCATCTACAGCCTATTTAAAGTTGATCAATGAATTATTGTTTCTAGGCATACCAACTCATTCATGGAGTCAGTAAGTCTTAATGTTTGGCCTTAAGGGTTGAAGCTTGACTAAGAACACAATTTATTGCAGAAGATAATTTAATATTTAAAATTTACAAAATATTGTCCCCCTTTATCTCTACATGTTTGTCTTCTACACTCCTGTGAAATGCTTGAATAAGCTCAGTGCTTTTCATTTAGATGATAGTTATTATGTATTTTTTCACTGAATATATAGATAAATATTTATATAACATGTTTATTTTGACCTAATAAAGAAGGATTACTTTATAGAAAGAAAGAGTAAAACTCTGGTTCAAAATTGTTTCAGGCAGAGACATTAACATTTAGTAACTCATGGCTGGGTTTTCTAATTTCACGTAAGTAGTTTGTTTGTATATATAGTGGGAAAAAGATAAAATAAATAACATTTGAGTCCATAACATATATATCCATATATATTTTCACTGTAAGTGCACAAATATTAACACAGAATAATATGAGAGATGAGCATTTTGGATCACAGTATCAGTTATGCATTTGAATTAAATATTAATATATTGTTTTATACATGGAAATCATGTAATAGCTAATTAGAATGGTATGATTTGAGTTCAATAATGACTGAGTGCATAGAAAAATTTTTCTCTTATGTGAAAAAGTGTTAAACACTTAAAATTTGGATATGCAAATATGAACGTAACAATATATAATCCTAAAGAAGCATAGTAATATCTATTATCAGCTTTCCAGTAGTTAAATAATGTTTAGTGAGCATTACCTGCTTTTAAAGCTCTATATATTTGAAAGTAAAAATTATCAAATCACTAGAAGACATATTGATGAGTTTTAATAAAATTATTTTTCTCTATTAGTGAAACAAATATGTTTAAGAAAATACAATGTTGTGAAAAGGTAAATTTCTTCATTACAAATAATTCTGGAAAGTAAAATAAGTGTGCTAAATTCTTCTAAAGAGAAGAATTTGTTTTTAGATATAATATAGATGAATTGTTTCCTCTAATTTCAGGAGGTAAAGCTCCATTCTCCAATATGACTATATTTAGAAATAGGGCCTATAGGATGTAATAAAAGTTAAGTAAGTTTATAATAATAGGACCTTAATCCAATAGGATTTATGTCCTTATAAAAAGAGGAGGTACCTCTGTCTCTATATGAACAGAAGAAAGGCCATATGAAGACACAGGGAGAATGTGGCCCTCTACAAGGCAGAAAAAGAATTCTGACCAGAAACAAAATCTGCTGGTTCCTTCATCTGGTACATCTACTTTCCAGACCTATGAGAGGAAAAAAAAAATTATATTGCTTAAGCCACCCAGTCCGTGGTATTTTGTTATGGCAGCCTGAACTGACTAAATATTATGGGATAACAGTGATAAAGTCAAGGACAATGACTTCTCATCAAGGATATCATCATATAATAATGAGAGTATCTCATTAGAGAGTATCATAAAGTAGGTGAAAAAAATAATTAATGGATCTTCACCACCTATCTCTAAATCAGAGAGGTGAGAGTAGGGCTTAAATAAGAAATCATTTCAAGGAAAATGTTTGGATGGCAAGTCTTCTTTTATGATAGTAGCTTCAGCAAGGAAAGGACATTTGTGAGATTATTTCAAAAATAAAATTAGCTAAAAAAGAAAGCTCTTCTAACCCATGAAAATATACTGAATGAGAGGAAATGTTTCTCTCCTAAAAATAAATATTTTGATAATTCAGTACAATTTAGATAATATCTAATCAAGTTTTTAACACTAGTCAAGGGGATATTGTGTCTTTAATAAAACTAGAGTGAAAAAACTAAAAAAAAAAAAAATCTGAGTTTCAGGTAAAACTGCTTGGAAATGAAAATAACAATAGTTTACTACAGTGGTCTCTCCTTATTCACAGTTTTGATTTCCACAGCTTCAGTTACCCACATTCAACTGTAGTTTGAAAAAAATTAAATGGATAATTTTAAGCTTTGTACGATTCTGAGTAGCATGACAAAATCTCATACATTCTGCTCTTTCCTTCTTGATGCAAATTATCCCTTTGTCCAGCATATCCCCACTGTATGTGCTACCTACCCAGTAGTCACTTAGTAGTCTTCTCAGTTATCAGATTGACTGTCACAGTATTGCACTACTTGTGTTCAAGTAATTATATATAGTAGCTTAACACTATGTCACAGTACCTACATCATTCACCTCAACTTCTTCTTATCACGCAGGCATTGTATCATGTCGCATCATTAAAAGAAGGGTGAATACAGTATAGTAAGATATTTTGAGAAATATCATATTCATATAACATTTACTATAGTTTATTGTTATAATTATTCTCATTCGTTATTAGTTATTGTTAAATTTTACTGTGCCTAATTTATAAATTAAACTTTGTCATAAATATTTATGTATAGGAAAAAAACATAACATATACAAGTTTCAGTACTATCAGTAGTCTTGGAATGCATTCCCTGTGGACAAGGGGGGACTACTGTACAAGTGATAATGGAAGCAAGAAACATAATTCTGCATGTGTGGGAAAAAAAGCATGTAAATATAATGAATTTGAGACATTCTCTTAGAACTAAGATGAGTAAAATGAAGCAAAAACAAATTAACAAGAGCAAAAACACAAACAAAACTAAAACTGTGGAGACAGATCCAGGTCATATTGTTTACTATATAATTGAATTTTAAAAAAAGAAATGCTAGAATTAATGGAAAGGGAACAATAATAAAAGACTTCACATGCTAAGAAATACCAAATTTTGAATGTAGCAAAAATTAATAAAATATTTTTACCAAAATATAATCTAGTATTTTTATGCAATTAAATTATAAATTCAAATTTCCAAAAGATTTTAGGTAGGAAAACTATACAATTTAAAATTAAGTAAAAATATTCTGGCAGTAGATTCTATACAATATAAAATACCAGACTTAGTAAAAAGAATAGATCTAATAATAATATAACTATTCGGGTAGTCATAAATGTCTGAGAACCACAGAAAGTCATTTTTAGAATGTTGGGAACCAGAGAAAACTGGTTAGAAGTTAAAGAATGCTGCTCTGTTGGCCTTCATGTAAAATAAAAGAGAAAAACCACACACACACACACAAAATTCTAGAAAATTTAGGTCATGGGATAAAAGAAAGGCGATGTTTAAAATATCATGTTTAAATAACATGATCTATTATCATCAGCATCACCATCGCCATCATCAGCTGGGTGATATCAATGAAATGCCAAGTGAGATGAGGAAGTCAAAACATGGTAGACGTGTAACTCAAAGTTAGACTAAATATTCCATTTGATTTAAAATATTATTTGTCATTTTGTTGTTGAGGTTAAAGTAAAAAAGTTTATTAAATTTAAAATACCACTAGTAAGATAATAACATCTATGGTTTCAAATTTTAAAAAATTCTAGATCATACAGAAGAGATGGAAGAAAAGAGAAGAGTTAGATGACATAGCTAAAACCTTAAACAATAACACCAATGAATGTACAGCACACTCATATGATAAAATATTCTATAATTATTAAAGTACTTATGAGTATATTTATATGATATAAAAATAGTCACTTATGTTTCTAGATGATTAATATAAAAATAAATTTTATATGTAATAATTTCAATTTTATTTAAAAATTAATTTTAGTTGATAACAATAACAAGGATATTAGCAATCCTGATTTGTGAAATTATATAATTAATCTTCAAAACAGTACTATGAGATAGATACAATTATATCTGCTATGCAGATTTGAAAAAAACAACACAAGAGAGTTACTGAAATGTGGAATTTTTCCACACCTAGAAAGTTTTAGGGTGCAATTCTAAGTTATGACTATCTAGCTGCAAAACCTGAGTTTGTACTAAAACATTAGGAAGCAAAAGTAACTACAATATTGACAAGTATATTCCCTAAATAAAGTACTACTGAAGTTTAAAACTTAATATTTTCAATATTTAAATTTTGCAAAAAATATATATGACATTAAAACCAAAACATGTCATATATTAAAATAATGTATATTTTTTTTAATGGGAAGATAACGTATTAAATAGCATCCCACAGAATTGCTGTTTCAATTATACCTTGTTTGTTGTTGTTGTTGTTGTTTTAAAGAAAATACAAAAAACTAGATTCGCCATCGACCCTAGAGGTTAGCAAAGCTGTAAGTAAGTGATAGGCTGCCTGTACTCAAGAGCAATCAGAGCAGAAAAAAGGATCAATTACAAAATATTCTAAACAAAGAATGGCAGTCTCAGTGGCAGTAGGAGCTTAATCAAAATCTTTGCCAAACATAGGGTGAAAAATAAACTTCTATGACCCAGGGCAACTCATAGGAAACCAGGCATAAAATAAAATCTGGAAGAGTATGTCAGCATCTAAGGCTGTATACTCTCAGAGTGATCAGAATGATTAAAGAAGAAAAATCCAAACTATGAGTCCTTGGGTAGAAGCGGGGCAAAATAACTCCTTACTGTGACAATAGCCTCCAACATACACACATACATCCAATGGTAAAGGCTAAATCAAACTTACTAAGGGGCCGTAAGCATAACCTTAGATCAGCAGTGGCTTATGCTGACCCAGGGGAGCCCTTAAATAGCCAGATTAAAAGATGACAATAAGAAAAAAAAATCTGAGAAGGGAAAATTTAAATTACGAACTGCAGAGAAACAGATTACACATAATCAGTTTATCTAAGTCTAATGACAAATAAATATACAACAACGAAAACACCACCATCTCCAGAGATTAAGTGTTCAGTGTAGTTATATAATCTAAAATGTCTAGGTTGCAACAAAACATAGGAGACATGCAAAGTAATAGAAGTTGTGGCCTTTATACACATACAAAAAATGAGTTAATAAAATGTTTTTGAAGAAGACCTGATGTTAGAGTTTACTAACAAAGATTCATAAATGGACTCATAAATATGTTTGAAGAACTAAAGGAGATGCTATCTAAATAATACAAAGAATATATAATGACAGAGTCATAAAATAAGGGGTATCAAAAATATAAATTATTTAAAAAATCAAATGAGAATTATGAAGTTGAAAACTATAATAATAATATCAAAATTTTACTAAAGAGCTTCAGAGTAGATTTGACCTGGCAGAAAAACAGCAAATGTAAAGAAAGATATGGAGAGATACGCAATCTGGAGAACAGAGGAAAACAAAGAAATGAATAGAGCCTTAGACAAATGTGGGATACTTCCATACATTGACATACATACAATGAGAATATCAGATGAAGAGAAAGGGCATAAAAATATTCAAAAATAACAGCTGAAAAGTTTCCAAATTTCATGAAAATCCAAGAAGTCCAAGAAGTTCAAAGAATTCTAAATAGAATAGACATAAAATATTCACTCCCAGATACATCATAGTCAAAATATTAACAAAGTCAATAAAGAAAATCACATAAATGAAAGAAAATCACATAAATAAAGACCAATAAGATTAACAGCTGACTTGTTCTCAGAAACCATAGGAAAGAGAAAGTACCTGAACTAAAAATTCAGAGTAGTGAAAGTCAAAATATCTCTAACAAGAATCGATTGAGCAA
>NW_011888807.1:2248028-2250543 GCF_000151845.1 Pteropus vampyrus
GTTTTAAAGAAAATACAAAAAACTAGATTCGCCATCGACCCTAGAGGTTAGCAAAGCTGTAAGTAAGTGATAGGCTGCCTGTACTCAAGAGCAATCAGAGCAGAAAAAAGGATCAATTACAAAATATTCTAAACAAAGAATGGCAGTCTCAGTGGCAGTAGGAGCTTAATCAAAATCTTTGCCAAACATAGGGTGAAAAATAAACTTCTATGACCCAGGGCAACTCATAGGAAACCAGGCATAAAATAAAATCTGGAAGAGTATGTCAGCATCTAAGGCTGTATACTCTCAGAGTGATCAGAATGATTAAAGAAGAAAAATCCAAACTACGAGTCCTTGGGTAGAAGCGGGGCAAAATAACTCCTTACTGTGACAATAGCCTCCAACATACACACATACATCCAATGGTAAAGGCTAAATCAAACTTACTAAGGGGCCGTAAGCATAACCTTAGATCAGCAGTGGCTTATGCTGACCCAGGGGAGCCCTTAAATAGCCAGATTAAAAGATGACAATAAGAAAAAAAAATCTGAGAAGGGAAAATTTAAATTACGAACTGCAGAGAAACAGATTACACATAATCAGTTTATCTAAGTCTAATGACAAATAAATATACAACAACGAAAACACCACCATCTCCAGAGATTAAGTGTTCAGTGTAGTTATATAATCTAAAATGTCTAGGTTGCAACAAAACATAGGAGACATGCAAAGTAATAGAAGTTGTGGCCTTTATACACATACAAAAAATGAGTTAATAAAATGTTTTTGAAGAAGACCTGATGTTAGAGTTTACTAACAAAGATTCATAAATGGACTCATAAATATGTTTGAAGAACTAAAGGAGATGCTATCTAAATAATACAAAGAATATATAATGACAGAGTCATAAAATAAGGGGTATCAAAAATATAAATTATTTAAAAAATCAAATGAGAATTATGAAGTTGAAAACTATAATAATAATATCAAAATTTTACTAAAGAGCTTCAGAGTAGATTTGACCTGGCAGAAAAACAGCAAATGTAAAGAAAGATATGGAGAGATACGCAATCTGGAGAACAGAGGAAAACAAAGAAATGAATAGAGCCTTAGACAAATGTGGGATACTTCCATACATTGACATACATACAATGAGAATATCAGATGAAGAGAAAGGGCATAAAAATATTCAAAAATAACAGCTGAAAAGTTTCCAAATTTCATGAAAATCCAAGAAGTCCAAGAAGTTCAAAGAATTCTAAATAGAATAGACATAAAATATTCACTCCCAGATACATCATAGTCAAAATATTAACAAAGTCAATAAAGAAAATCACATAAATGAAAGAAAATCACATAAATAAAGACCAATAAGATTAACAGCTGACTTGTTCTCAGAAACCATAGGAAAGAGAAAGTACCTGAACTAAAAATTCAGAGTAGTGAAAGTCAAAATATCTCTAACAAGAATCGATTGAGCAAAACCATATTTCAAATATATAGATGAAATAAAAACCTGCCAAGATTGGCAAAAGCTGAAGAAATTTGTTGCTTGTATACTACCTTTCAAGAAATACTAAAGAGAGTTCTTCATGCTAAAATCAAGTGACTCTTGACAGTATACCCAAAATAAAAATAAAAATAATAAAAATGGTGGTTAAGAAAATTATGTAGGAAATTGTAAAATATACTATAATTGCATTTTTTTTTTCATTTTTCTTTTTAACTGACTGAAATAATTAAATATATAAAAATGATATTTATATAATGGTATTTATGGGCTTGCTTATAACATATAGAAATATGTTACACAAAGGGTATAGAATTGCTTAGTGGGAGCAAAGCTATATTGGAATAAGAAAATGACACAAAAAATAACTAAAATCTACAGCAAGAAATCTGCAGAAATCAGAATGGTAAATAAGGACATGACAAATTATATAAATATGTACTTGCTCTCCTTTCTACTCTTAGCTTCTTTGAAAAACATAATATAAAGTAATAATTATAACAATCTCTCATTGGGTTTGTATGTATAAAGGGAATATGTATTAAAGCAATAAAACAATGAAGGAGAATGGGAAAAACCATAAAAGAGTATAGCTTATTTATTTCTAGAACAAAGTTTTTAGATTTTAATATATTCGATAGTTTACGATATTTAACATATTCCTTGAAATAACCAGCAATACAATAATTAAAAATATATAAATAAAATTTTTAAAGAAATTAATATGTGATGCTAGCAAATATTCACTTAATAAAGAAGGTATTAGAGTCAAACAGGGAGAACAGGAGACTAAAACAGAGCATGAGATATACAGAAAACTATAAATAAAATGACCTATGTTTATTTTATCATATTAATAATAATTTATGAAATAATCCATACAAAAGGCAGAGATCAGATTAGATTTAAAAAATGCAACCATATGCTGTCTGCAGGAGATATATTTTATATTCAAGGAAACAAATAGGTTGAAAGTAAAATAATGGGAAAAAATTTACTATGCAAAGAGCAAACATAAGAGAG
>NW_011888807.1:2252233-2260124 GCF_000151845.1 Pteropus vampyrus
TCACAAACACTTCCAAAAATAGAAAATAGGTGAATACTTCCCATATTATTTTCTGAGGTCAACATTACCTTGAAGCCAAAACTAGACAAAAACATCATAAAAGAAGAAATTACAGATCAATATCCCTTTGCATATAGATACAAAAATCCACAATAAAATATTAAATTTAATCCAAGCAACACATAAAATGAATTATATGTCATGACTAAGCGGGTTTCATCCAAGGAATACAAAATTCTGTTACATATGAAAATTAATCAATGTAACATATCATTTCAATAGAATTAAATACAACAATATATGCTTAGATCAGGAAATGTAAAATAACATTCAACACCCTTTGTTAATTAAAACCATTGGAGAAAAAACTAAGAATGGAAAGAAATTCTTAAAAATGATAAAGGATGTCTAAAAAAATCACAGCTAACATCATCCTAATGGTGAAAGACTGAATGCTTTCTAAGAATAGGAAAAAATTAAGAATATTTTCTCTTGCCACTTCTATTCAACATTCTAATAGAAGTTCTTCCCAAGACAATTAGAAAATAAAAAGAAATAAAAGCCATCCAAATTGAAAAGGAGGAAATAAAACATAATCTGTAGATGACAATCTCATATATAGCAAATCCTAAGGAATTTACACACACACGCACACATACACACACACACATCCACACATGCAAAATTATAACTAATAAACAAGTTTTATAAGATTATAAAATATAAGATTAATATACAAAACCTTATTTCCATACACTAGCAACGAACAATCCAAAAATAAAATTAAGAAACCAATCAATTTATACAATAATCAAAATACTAAAACACTTAGGAATAAATGTAATAAAAGGAGCGTAAGACTTGAACACTGAGAACTACAAAGCATTGATGAAAGAAATTTAAAAGACACATTTTAATAGATTGGAAGACAATATTGTTAAGATTGCTATAATCCCCAAATTGATTTACATATTCAGTACAATCGCTGACAAAATTAGTTGCCTTTTTTGCAGAAATTACACACTGATCCTAAGATTCATATGAAAAAAGAAGAGATCTAGAATAGCCAAAATAATCTTGTAAAAAGAAAAAAAAAACAAAGAGGACTCACACTTCCTGATTTCAAAACTTTCTATAAAACTATAATAATTTGATGACATGGTACCAGCAGAAGGAGAGACATGTAGAAAAATGGAATAGAATTGAGAATTCAGAAGAAAAAAATATCCTAAGGTTTATAACCAACTTATTTTTGTTAAGTTTGCCAAAATAACTCAATGGGGAAAGAAACTTTCAACAAATAGTGCTGGGGCAACTAAATATTCACATGTAAAAGAATTAGTAAGTTCTCTTAAACTATGCACAGAAATTCACTCTAAGTAGATCACAGACATAAATGTAAGAGCTAAAACTGTAAACTCTTAGAAGGATACATAAAACTAATTCTCTGTGATTTATGTTTAAGTAATAGTTTCTTAGATATGACAACAAATCCTATCTGACGAAAGAAAAATATTTCAATTGGACTACATAAAAAATTAAAATGTGCTGTAAATAATACCATTAAAAAAGAGAAAAAATATCTAAAGGCATATTTGAAAATCATATCACTAATGGTAGACCATTATTTAGAAAAACTAATCAGTAATATAAAATACAAGTAACCCAGCTAATAAATGACATTTTCATAGGCTTTCCATCAAAGATGATATACAAATGACTAAGTATATGAAATGATTGTCACTATTATTAGCCATTAGAGAAATGCAAATCAACATCACCAGATACCACTTCACACTTACTAGGATTACTATAATAGAAAAGATGAATAACAAGTGTTGGCAAGGATATAGAACTACTTTAACCCTCATACATCACTGGTGGAAATGTAAAATAATTCTAGACTTTGGGAAAATTTGACATTTCCTCAAAAAGTTAAACATAGAGTTACCCTATGACCCAGCAATTCTACTCTTAAGCGTATGTACCAGAAAGAAAAAAAAAACAAAAAACAAAACATATGTTCACACAAAACTTGTTCATGCATGTTTATAGCAGCAGCATTTTTTAACAGCTCAAAACTGAAAATAACCCAAATGTCCATCCATTAAGAAACAGATGAACTTGTCACATATCTCTACAAGGGAATATTATTCCACATTAAAAAATAAGGAAGTACATATATGTTACAAAATATATGAAACTTGAAATCCTTATGCCAAAAAGCCAGTTACAAAGATCACATTTAATATAATTTTATTTATATAAAAATCCAAGAATAGGCAAATATGTCTGCATTAAAAAAAAAGAGCATTTGTGTAGATGGAGGAAGAGAGGGAGGAGTGATTACTAGTGGGCAGATGTTTTGAGGGGAGTGATAAAAATGTTCTAAACTTATATCATGGTGATAACTGTACAAGTCTTCTTGAAATATAATAAAATCATGAAATTGTGCACTCTAAATTGTTGAATTTTCTGGTATGTGAATTTTATGGTAGAGATATTGAAAATCATATAAAATTATAATACTGTTATTAAAACTTAATTTTCATATTAAATATATCAATATACTTGTAAGTAATATACCTAACACTTATAAATAATAGCACCAATACAATTTATTAACAATAATGTTTAAAGAAAGTTAAACTACTTGAATGACTTCAATTAAAAGATAAACTAGAGCATATTAAAAATTTTGAGAGTTCAAATTCCTGCCTCAGGATTTTTGCATTCCCCCTTAGCAGAGAGATTTTTCCATTTAATTTTGTTTAAAATACATACATATTTTGTTTAAAATACATACATACATACATACATATATACATACATACGTGCATACATACAAACACGTATACATACTTCTTTATGCTTCTTTTACTGATTTCCATAACACTCAGCATAATATGTAATTAGTTCACTTGTCTTAATTTCCCTCATTAAAATGAATATTAGAAAGCAGGAATTTTCTTGTGTTCACTGTTATATCCCCAGCTCTTAGAAAATACCTGACAGATTATAGACACTCAATAAATATTTATTGAGTAAAAAATAAAATTAAGAATTTAGTTGAGCAAAAATTAATTCAAATCAGCAGCCTCCAATCTAACAGACAGAAAGTCCTCCAAGGAGATATATAAAAGAAAAACTTTTATAGCCAGAAGGGAGAGGGAACAAAAAAGTTAAAATAGGCAAAAAAAACGTCTTAGTTATAGTAAGGTTACTTTCCTTTAAGGGATGGCAGGTGTCTACCAGGCAGATCACTTTACTGGTACTAATCAGGCATTTCCTGATTGACTTAAGATTCCAGTTATGAGACAGCCAAACTGTATTTAAGTCTTGGTTTGGTGATATGGAGCTTAGCATAAATGACTCAATTTTGGGCCTGTCTGTTTTTTAAACATTCAATAAATATTTCAATTTCTCTCTCTCTTATCCCTCTCCCCCATCTCTGTCATTTTTATTGTGATAGCATTAAATGTGTAATAGTGACAAAAATCTTAAAAAATAGCTTAATTCTTGGTCATACCCACTTTTTGTTGAGGTTTAGAATTTAGAGAGATAATATTTTATATTTTAAATTTTAAGTTACAATATATTATTTGAGAATATATAATGTTGATTCAATACTGATATAATTTAAAAGTAATAGTTATGAATGTCTAATACAAAATTTATCTAATAATGTCAAAAATACCATTTTACTACAAATTAAACTCTAAGCTATCAAATCTTTTCAAAGTAAATGATGTGCCTCAGGTATTTCTCATTAGTTCTTCAAAAGCTCTAATATATAGAATAAGAAAATAAAATTTCAATTAGCATTGCTTTTATATTCATTCTGCTGCTTCATTCTGAATTTAATAAAATGAAATTAGGGGGAACATAGTGCTGAAGGAGGTGACTCATGCTCTCTCACACATTTTTACTTTTATACTGAGACTTGATCATTTATCTGTTGTCTGAGAGCCTAATCACCTCTAATGAATTCTGGTGGTATTTTGGGTTAATAGACTTTCTTCATTTCATTAAGCTTTTATGAATTTTATAGCTTTTCGAAATAACTAGGTTAGATTTATTTACCCATATGCTCAACTAATGATTTATTTTACTTTTTTCACATATGACTATAATAGAAAAGTGTTTAAAAATTACTGTGTTTTCTGGTCTTTTTACTAGTACCCACACATTAGAATGCCCCAGTTGCTCAATGAAATGTGGCCAGGTATATTTCATTTTGTTTGGAGATCAAAAGCCATTCTAAATGGAAAACTGCAGTCTGATCCTTCCAAGTACAGCTTTCAAACTTGCAAAAGGGGGAAAAAGGAGAGAGAGAGAAGGGAAAAGACAAAAAGCAAAGAAACACAGAAGGAAAGACAGAAAGAGATGAACGGATGCTTGAGATCAAGATGCAGAGAGAGCCAGGGAGGAACAAAGATATAGATAAATACAGTGATCACAGTTTCAAAATGGATTTAAGCATGAACTTAAATAAATGTATGAAAGATCTTAAGTTATAAAGGGATAGGGAGGAAACATTTTATTTTCATCAACTAGAAGCATATTTTACTGAAATTTTGCTCCAAAGGAAATTTAAAAACAAAAACCACAAAATTAGATTTTTGAGATAAAATCTATCTAGAGGTATTAGCATAAAATTGTTTTTGCTAAATTGTGTAATGATTGGTCATTACTGATAAAAACCAAGACAGCATTAATAATAACACTTCTTTAGTGACACTTTTCCTATCTTAGCTTTTCTTTCTTTGAGAAAATAATTCTACTATACCTGAATTCTTTTTATGTTGTTTAATTTTGACAAAACTCTATCTCCACTATTTTTCTTAACCATATCTGATTTAATCTTAGAAATGAGAGATGAGATGAACACCACTCACTGTACATGTTTCTCACAAGATAAATAGAACTGAATTATGTGCCTCATCTACACTGAACTGTCTATGAGGGAGAAGGAGGTATATTTGCTGTAAGCCACAATAAGCATGGTTCAGAACTGAATATAGGTGTGGTTATAAGTAACTTAGGTGAATATATTTATAACTAAATCAAACACAGGTACATAAAAATTGTTTGATTTGAGTCATATAACCATGACTACTTATTAAATAATTTTGGTTACAGTTCATTAGACCTGAAGCAATCTATGTTACATTTCACTCAGAGAAAGAGCAGATTTATAAACTGTTGACAGGATTTTTAAGAATATCCTCTTCTGTTAGTCTAGCAAAGAACAGTTTTACAGTTTAATTGATAGCTTTTGGGTTTTGTTGTTATTGTCGTTACTGTTTCGGTAAGTTGCTAATTCCTATGTCCTTTGTTCTCTTTTTTCTTAAAGGTTTCTCAGTACTATCCTCTTCATTATTTTTTCTTTTACTATCTGGTCTCCAAAGCATCTTTGCCCTTCTCTTCCTTAGCAGTGATGCTTTCAAAGAATTTCCTCAAGCTCTCCACATTTTAAACATCTTTTCCTACAGTATTTGTTCTGATTTACCAGGACTTCTTTCCTGTATTTTCAAAGTAAGGGAGATTTTTGCTTCTTGAGGCTCAACCTATGTTCTCTATTCTCCCCTTCTTTCTTGCAAGCAATATTGAGAATATATTCATGTGCTTTATTCAATATCGTTATAAACTGATATTCCAGAAATGCATAGTTATTTGCTTCATCATTTTTCCCATATATGTTTCTTTGAACATTTGTGTTTTGAAACATACTGTTTATTGTTGTCATTACTGTTTATTGTAAACATAAACTCTACATTGGTAATTTAGACCAGCATTTCTTAGTATTAATTTTGTTATAAGGTTGCTAGTGATCACATGATCACATGCAAAATAATTTATCATGCAAAGAAAGTATTTTCATAATCGCTAATTCAAATAGATACATTCAGTGCTATTTCAAGATACACAGATTAAAACAAGAATACAGTGTTCACAAGAATAACTAATAAAAATGGAATTACACTAACTATACCTTGTATTATAAAAAGACTACTATATAGCTGAAAATGCGTGGTTGGTCTTACTTGTTATTTTCAGAAAACACTAAACTTTTAGAAAATTTAATGTACTATAACATTAGGAAATGAGTTACAAAATACAAATGCAGCAATTTGAATCTCATTTAAAGGATAAAAAAATTATTTACTACTAACTTGCAATATTTACGCAGGTAAGATTTTTTTTCTAATTTATAAATGACAAACTAGGAATTCATCTTTATTGGTAGAAATATAAGTGACATAAAAATCAGTGAAAAACACTTATTTTATGCCTTGCTATGAAATTATATGCTTTGATATCTTGCTAAAGTATTTGATTAAAGGTAGGCTAAAAATTCATGAAAAAATGGAAAACAAATTTATGTATTAGTGCAATACCTTTAATCTTATGCAAAATACTAACCATTAACAAAACACTACAGAATATTAAACACCAAATAAAAAATGTGGCAATACTGAAGACTCAACATAACAAAAGACTACACTTTTAATTAATTTATTCATTCATCTATTTATTTATTATTTTGTTTTAATAAAAGACATAGTTTATCATTTTCTAAACTCATTTAAGTCTAATGATTACTTCTGTTTATGACTCAATAAAAAGGTCATGCCTATAAAATATTACAAGATGAGATATCATCATTATGAAAGTCCATTGTCTTCACAATGATTCTAATGAGAACCCAGTAAAATTTTAAGAAATATAATTGTATTTTTCTCCATTAGAAATTCTGTTTTGTAGAATTTGAAAAATTCTTAATTATTCCTAGCCCAAACTTATAAAAGCCGAATATTTAAACCTATATTAGAATGCAATTTTCTATTCCAGTTTCATCAGGTCATAGACATACAGTCTCTGTACTCAGTGTAATTTGCTTTAACTGTTATGTACCTTAATTTATCAATTTGCAAAGTAACTATACTAAAGTTTAATGACACTACCCTTGGAAGAGAGCCCATGAAGCAAGCCATGTGATGAGAAACAGCAAGAGGCCTCTAAGAGCCCAAAGCTAGGAAAACAGGGACCTCAATCCTACAACTGCAAGAAAATGAATTCTGTGGCATTTTTAAAATATGGCTGTGAAGTTTTGACACTCTTCTAATTAAAGTCCGGGGTCAAATTCTCCTCCCATTACAAGAAATTCTATAATTGCTTTGATCTATTGAACTCAGTGGAAAGGATGCTCTGCCATAAAAAGCCATGAGCTCTGCCTTGTTATAAGAACACATGCCCTTGGAGACCTGGTCAGTACATAAGAAACGCATTTACCATGAGACCTGGCAATTGTGAGGGACCAGTCATAGTTACTCCAGTAGATAGATTCAATTGAGTCTGCTTTTCAAACATTCCAGTCCAGGAACCAGACACACGAATCAAAAAGACTCAGAAGTTGATCCTTGAGCCCCACCTGTTTTAATTCCAAAAAGTCTGATCCTTTCCAACTGAAGTACTGGATTTTGTGAAGTCTAGATAAGATGTCCTCACTGTATATTTTCTAAATTTCTGACACACAAAATCTAAGTTTTATGCTACTATGTTTGGGGTTTGTTTGTTATGCAGCAATGTATAAGTGGAACCATGACACCAAGAGAGGAAAAAAAAAACTTCTTTAAAATGATAAAATGCGTAAGCTTTATTAAAAGAATTCATACCTTTAGCTATATTAAAATCAAGGCATTAAAAGTCAGCATAATTTAAGATATGATTTGAAATATACCTGATTGGGGGAAAAGCTTACATTTTCCTTTATGTGTTGACAAAAAGAACTTTAGTTTACTGTGGTGAATACTTGGAAGATAGTTCGATGTTATGTATCATATTTGAATTTGTGTATACCTATATTATAGAAAATTCACTGCTAGAT
>NW_011888807.1:2260174-2263403 GCF_000151845.1 Pteropus vampyrus
ATGATTCTAATGAGAACCCAGTAAAATTTTAAGAAATATAATTGTATTTTTCTCCATTAGAAATTCTGTTTTGTAGAATTTGAAAAATTCTTAATTATTCCTAGCCCAAACTTATAAAAGCCGAATATTTAAACCTATATTAGAATGCAATTTTCTATTCCAGTTTCATCAGGTCATAGACATACAGTCTCTGTACTCAGTGTAATTTGCTTTAACTGTTATGTACCTTAATTTATCAATTTGCAAAGTAACTATACTAAAGTTTAATGACACTACCCTTGGAAGAGAGCCCATGAAGCAAGCCATGTGATGAGAAACAGCAAGAGGCCTCTAAGAGCCCAAAGCTAGGAAAACAGGGACCTCAATCCTACAACTGCAAGAAAATGAATTCTGTGGCATTTTTAAAATATGGCTGTGAAGTTTTGACACTCTTCTAATTAAAGTCCGGGGTCAAATTCTCCTCCCATTACAAGAAATTCTATAATTGCTTTGATCTATTGAACTCAGTGGAAAGGATGCTCTGCCATAAAAAGCCATGAGCTCTGCCTTGTTATAAGAACACATGCCCTTGGAGACCTGGTCAGTACATAAGAAACGCATTTACCATGAGACCTGGCAATTGTGAGGGACCAGTCATAGTTACTCCAGTAGATAGATTCAATTGAGTCTGCTTTTCAAACATTCCAGTCCAGGAACCAGACACACGAATCAAAAAGACTCAGAAGTTGATCCTTGAGCCCCACCTGTTTTAATTCCAAAAAGTCTGATCCTTTCCAACTGAAGTACTGGATTTTGTGAAGTCTAGATAAGATGTCCTCACTGTATATTTTCTAAATTTCTGACACACAAAATCTAAGTTTTATGCTACTATGTTTGGGGTTTGTTTGTTATGCAGCAATGTATAAGTGGAACCATGACACCAAGAGAGGAAAAAAAAAACTTCTTTAAAATGATAAAATGCGTAAGCTTTATTAAAAGAATTCATACCTTTAGCTATATTAAAATCAAGGCATTAAAAGTCAGCATAATTTAAGATATGATTTGAAATATACCTGATTGGGGGAAAAGCTTACATTTTCCTTTATGTGTTGACAAAAAGAACTTTAGTTTACTGTGGTGAATACTTGGAAGATAGTTCGATGTTATGTATCATATTTGAATTTGTGTATACCTATATTATAGAAAATTCACTGCTAGATATATGTTCTTGCAGTACTGTTCCATATATCCACCAGGGGATATACATAACAATGTTTATAGCATCATCATTTATAATAGGATTAGAGAAATAAGCTGGAAACAACACAAATATTTATTAATAGTATAAAGTCTTATATCTCAGTGGAATGTTATAGAATTATAAAAACGGAAAAGCAGCAAAAGACATCAATATAAATTAATCTAATGGGACTGTAAGGTATAATAACTAAGTCTTTAGAGGTAGATTTCCTGGTTTCTAATCCTGGCCACTTACTAGCTGTTTTGTCTTGGGCATGATTTTAACTATCGCATGACTCATTTTCCTCACAATAAAATAAGAATTGAAACAAACCTAAAAAATTGTTGCAATATTAGGATGTTTATGTTCATATTAAGTACCATAAAATTGTTAGGTTTTGCTATCTTACAAATTCCCTCTCACAATATTACTGAAAAAACAATTTTAAAGAAAATATATAAAAGTTGTTAGCAAATTTAATGTTAAAAACAAGCAATAGATAGCAATAGTTATTTAAGAAATATTTCCATTCCTGGTAAATCTATTTAATAAAACAAGAGTATGATCAACTAGAAAAAATTTAGGAGTTAATGACTGGAGGGTCTGAAGGGAATAATATCAGACAAAGGAATATAAGAAATTTCAACAGTGTTGATAATGTTTTATTTTTAAGTTACATACAATGTACATACAATGGTTTACTATTATCCTTTAAATTGTACAGTCATATTATATACTCTTTATGTGAGATGATTCACAAGATTACTTTTTAATTAAAAAAAAACCTAAAATCTGTAACTATTAAAAAGTACTATTATGCGCCATTACAAGTTTTTTAAGAACAGAAATTTCTGTTTAATATGGAATCTCTAGTTCCTACAAAAGTCCCTAGCAGGTAGTGAGTGCTCAGTGCATATTGATTATTCAATGAAAGTTAATACATAATAACCTGAACAAGACTCAAGAAAATTATGTTAAAATTTCACTGTAACGTTATTAAACATTTATTATCCAGGTACATAGATCTGGACTGTTGAATTCCTTCTTGATCTACATATGCCCTTTGACCCTCCTTTCCATGATGTACTTAGATCTGCCAATTGTCATTTCATGAATTCTCTAAGATTTTCTCTTCTTTTGCATCTAGCCCTCACTATCTTTCTCAATACTGTTAATATTGCTCTCAAATTTATGCACTATACTCAGGTATAAATTCTTGTATTTAAACAATATTTTTAAGCTACATATAAGAAATTAGGCAAACAGCCTCCCCATAGGTAGTGGATAGATAAGGCGGTAGATAGTCTATAAATTATTTTTACTCAATTTTTAATCATGAGAACCATTTCTAAAAGGACAAAACTCAAAGAAGCAAATATAAAAAATATGCTAGGGAAAATAATAAAAAAATGCAGTTATTCTGTAATCAAAAAAAATACATGAATCTCAAAAGAAATTACCAATTTCAAAGTGAGAACATTTGCAACTTTTTAACATTGAATTGGAGAACTTTGTACAAATGTGATGATGTATCCTATAAAGGAAAATACAGTTTGAGCCCATTAATCAACATGAATCCCACCTAAAAATAATTATCAATCTAAATTTCTCAGTGAGTATAAACTATGTAAGAAGTGATTTACTCTTGCTACTTTATAATTGATGATTGACCATTTTATAATTTATGTTTATAAATAAATGTTAATGTCAAAAATATGATTTCTATGTTAAGCAATCAATACAAATATTTAAGCAATTAATATTCATTTTTGCATACTTTTTATGTGTCTAGTATTGAGAAAGTTACTAACAATATAAAGATTAGGGAATAATACATGGTCTCTACTCTCAAGTAGCTTGTAACCTCACTAGAGAGACAGACAACTATAGTACTTTTTGTGTTATAAATAAATATTCACAAGCTCATGTGTAATTCCAGCATACAAAGTCTATCCTAGAGAGGGAAGTCAAGGAAGAAAATTATGAGTATATATTGAAATCTATCATATT
>NW_011888807.1:2263508-2266420 GCF_000151845.1 Pteropus vampyrus
TCTTGAGTTATATATCCCAAACTGAATTGTTCTATTAGTTATACCTTCTAGAGGTCTTTTTTATTCCTGATTTCCATCAGGTCCATTTTGTAAAAGGTGGACATTATATATATGGTTTACATCTCCTCTCAGTATTTTAGGACACTAGATATCCTGCTACATTAAAATAGGAGAAAAACATCACAACATTGCTCTTTGCAATGATTTCTTAGCTATATCACCAAAAGCACAAACAATAAAAGCAAAAATAGACAAGTGAGACTACATCAAATTAAAAGCTCTGTACAGCAAAGGAAATAATTAACAGATTGAAAAAGCAACATATAGAATGGGAGAACATATTTGCTAACCTTGTATCTAATAAGCAGTTAATATCTAAAATATATAAAAACTTCTACAACTCTATAGCAAAACAAACAAACAACAAACAAATTAAAAAATGATAGGAGGACTTGAATAGACATTTATCCAAACAAGATGTACAAATGCCCAGCAGGTATATGTAAAGGTACTCAACATTATTAATCAGGCAAATGCAAATCAAAACCATAATGAGACGTCATGTCATATTTGGCCATTGCTAAAAAAAAAAAAAAAAAGTTAAGTGTTGGTGAAAATGTGGATATATTAGAACTCTTATACACTGTTTGTGGGAATGTAAAATGATACAGTTGCTATAAAGAGCAGTATGGAAATTCCTCAAAAATTAAAACTTGAACTTCCATATGATCCAGAAATCCCACTTCTGGGTGTATGTCCAAAATAATTGAAATCATGGTCTTGAGTTATTTGCATTTCCATCACTGCAGCAATATTCACAAATACCAAGATATGGAAACAACCTAAATGCTCATCAATGGGTGAATGGGTAAAGATAATGTCTTTCAGCCATAAAAAGAAGGAAATCCTGTCTTCATGTTCTATATTCCTGCTATCTTGCACAGGCAAGATTCGAGAAAATAAGAATATAGATACTTTATTGATTGACTATGGTATTCATGAAAGATTAGGTTCTTTATGGCTTACAAATAATTCCCATCCATTGCCATGGAATCTCCAAAGGTAGGATAGTTTGTAAAGACTAAAATTACCAAAGTTGAAAGAAATAGCCAGATAATTCCTGCTGTTGGAGCTTTAGGATCTACTGACACCTTTCCTTAATCAGGTTCTGACCTTATACACTAACACAAACTTGATTCTATTCTTTGGACATGTTTTTAGACTCGATTCTTCTTTTAGAGTCCATTGGTTGTTTATCTTGTCACTTCAAACTTACAGTGAATTTTTTTGCTTTCCAGACACAACCTATTACATAAATTTGGGGGGCATTTGTTCCCATTAACGTCATACTCCTGAACTATGTTTCTTGCTTCAATCTCCACTGATTTGTCTTAAAGCTGCCATCTCTAAAACTGGCAAAAGACAATCAGAAGATTTGTCTCTAAGGACCATTTATAGAGACAGTGACGCCGGTTTCTAGGGTCTTGAAGAGTAGCAGAAACTCAGTTAATAAGAAACTGGAGAGAAAAGGTCAAAATAATAACAAGAACAGAACTGACAAGTCTAACTTGCTGAGTACTAAAGTAGGAATTCTTCAGACTATAAAGATTAGAAAAAACAGAGGCAAGCTCTTAACATAGAGTTGAACAAAAATATAATATTTTACATAACTGATTTACATGTCGTCCTGCTGGAGACAATGGTGTGAGGACATCTTTGTGACTGTAAAGAGAACAGACAAAGGTGTGATTGTCTCTATTTGCCTCATGAGGCGGCAGAAAACAATGTTTTCTGCTTTGAGTCCAGAATGATGTTTTTAAGAACAGCTATTTATATTCCCTACATCATATTTGTATATTCAAATGTTTTCATTACAATGACAGTCACAGGAAAATTGAGTTATCTTATAAACTTGCAGAATTTCTAAATATTCGTAAAATAATTTGTTAGCTATGTTTACTTGAAGTAATCTATAAAGACAATTCTTCCCCCCGCCCCCACATCTAGGATCAATAAATGAGATACTGTGTTATGTCTTTGGTGGATGTGATTGATTCATTGATCTTTCAATGTTCTAACATTCCTTTAAACCAATTACGTTAACATTATAAAGTTTCCATTTAAGTTTGTTCTATTACATTTTACTGAAGCTACAAAAATTGTTTTTAACTACTGAGTAGGCTCTTTTCCCACAAAGTAGTTAGAAAGAAAAAAAATTGAGTATTTAATGTAAATTGCCACAATTACCAACTACATGCTCTGTTTCTGACCTAAATCATTACTCAGTGATAATATCTTGAGTCTTGACATATTTCATGTAGGTGGAAAATTAATGCTGACTATTTCAGTTTACTACTAGACTATTTTGAAATAATGTTTCAAAGTACATATACTACTAAAAATTTACTGTTATCCTTTTAAAATCTTTATTATTCTAGTTTATTAGTGTGTACATATAGGTTATTGTAAAGTTTATATGAAATGATCTTTCTACATTATAGTCTGTCTTGAGATTTAAAATTTAACCTTTCATATTTTAATAATAGAATCTTAACTTGGATTTTTATATGTGCCAACAGAATGATTTTTAGTCGTGAGAAAATAACACAATGAAATATTCGGTTAAGCATATTTCTTTTGTGTACTTATGAAATCATTATACTCTAACTCATAGAGATAAGCTTACATGTTAGTTCTAATTATTAATATTGCTGTTTAAATAACTCAATAAAAATGTCCAATTCTTGGAATTTAGTCCACTGAAAACATTTAAAACTAATCTAAATTCTAGACTAAAAACATAAATATTAGTATACCTGACTTTCTTATGCCTTTTATCTTTTTATTTTTCTTAACATACTATTATTTTAAAAAAGGTAAATAGAACTGGAGCACAATTGTTATTTGATTCT
>NW_011888807.1:2266470-2269678 GCF_000151845.1 Pteropus vampyrus
GGCAGAAAACAATGTTTTCTGCTTTGAGTCCAGAATGATGTTTTTAAGAACAGCTATTTATATTCCCTACATCATATTTGTATATTCAAATGTTTTCATTACAATGACAGTCACAGGAAAATTGAGTTATCTTATAAACTTGCAGAATTTCTAAATATTCGTAAAATAATTTGTTAGCTATGTTTACTTGAAGTAATCTATAAAGACAATTCTTCCCCCCGCCCCCACATCTAGGATCAATAAATGAGATACTGTGTTATGTCTTTGGTGGATGTGATTGATTCATTGATCTTTCAATGTTCTAACATTCCTTTAAACCAATTACGTTAACATTATAAAGTTTCCATTTAAGTTTGTTCTATTACATTTTACTGAAGCTACAAAAATTGTTTTTAACTACTGAGTAGGCTCTTTTCCCACAAAGTAGTTAGAAAGAAAAAAAATTGAGTATTTAATGTAAATTGCCACAATTACCAACTACATGCTCTGTTTCTGACCTAAATCATTACTCAGTGATAATATCTTGAGTCTTGACATATTTCATGTAGGTGGAAAATTAATGCTGACTATTTCAGTTTACTACTAGACTATTTTGAAATAATGTTTCAAAGTACATATACTACTAAAAATTTACTGTTATCCTTTTAAAATCTTTATTATTCTAGTTTATTAGTGTGTACATATAGGTTATTGTAAAGTTTATATGAAATGATCTTTCTACATTATAGTCTGTCTTGAGATTTAAAATTTAACCTTTCATATTTTAATAATAGAATCTTAACTTGGATTTTTATATGTGCCAACAGAATGATTTTTAGTCGTGAGAAAATAACACAATGAAATATTCGGTTAAGCATATTTCTTTTGTGTACTTATGAAATCATTATACTCTAACTCATAGAGATAAGCTTACATGTTAGTTCTAATTATTAATATTGCTGTTTAAATAACTCAATAAAAATGTCCAATTCTTGGAATTTAGTCCACTGAAAACATTTAAAACTAATCTAAATTCTAGACTAAAAACATAAATATTAGTATACCTGACTTTCTTATGCCTTTTATCTTTTTATTTTTCTTAACATACTATTATTTTAAAAAAGGTAAATAGAACTGGAGCACAATTGTTATTTGATTCTATTTATGAATAAAGATAATGACTATGTTTTATTATAACAGGTAAATACAAATTCATATCCTTCCTCATATATGAATAGACTTACTTTATGAAAACATAGCTGTGTCTACAAAGTTCAGAATAGTTAATTTCTACTTTAAAGAAAACTGCTTTGGGTTGTATTGACTTTCAATGACTTTCTTCAGGCTAATATCTGAGATCCCCCACTTGCTGACACTTTGTATGAAATATACAAACACTTTGAGATAGCAATGCAAGAATACCAAGGTATAATCAATGCGATGCTCTTGATGGTAAAACATTCTCTCAGTAAGTTTTAATATAGTCCAAATGTCATACTTATAATAAGAAAATATTCCTAAATGTTAATTCTAGATTACATAATTCTGTTTAGCAACCATAAAAAGTTTTAGATATTCATAATGTTTTAACTTTAACCTAATAAAAACACAGACATTTAATTTATATTGTATTTTATTTATGTATACTCATGTGATTTGAATTTTGTATATCTTAATAAATTTATGCTTTATTAAAATTAAAGTACTTGTGATCAATTGATTATCAAGGTATCAATCCCTATAACAACCTTTATTGATACTAATGATTTCTTAAAGTTTTTACTTTGATTCAAAAGTTTGAAACCTATTGCACAAGTTATTCATAGCATGAATAACTTAAACATATACCTAAATATTACTAAGTATATAAAATGAATATAAAAATAACTATGCATAAAAGTATATCTTTATCAGTATATTAAAAAATCATAAACTATGTTCAGTAAAGAGCATAGTTCTTAATGCAAAAGTTTTATTAGCAAAATGTTTATTTCTTTTATCTTAATTTTACTCATTAACTAATACAGTAAATTTTAAATCTAAATTATATCTCTTCAACCAATACTTTAAATACATCTATCACTACTATGGAGTCTGATTTAAAAAAAAAATACTAATAATCAACTTGATCAACTCAGCAAGTTTTCACAAGGTCATTATAACTTTCTTTACTTGAAATAAAGTAAACTTGGCATCACATCATAAAATAAAATATAAACAAACTGGATCTAGACCTTTAATCATCAAGATGCAAAATGGTTGATCTGCAGGAAAGGTATGTGATTTGTGTGTTTTGATTCAGAAAGCTTTAGAATACTTAGAATTAGATCAAGAGACCCAGAGAAATTATCAATGTGAATGTTACATTGAGTTATTTTTTTCCCAGCCAATACCTGGAGTGTTCTATGGGTAGCACAGCAATCAAATCAACCAATAGAAATGTCATTAGTGGCTTTGCACTCATGCCCTACTAATGAAAATTGACAAAAAGACAGATAATATGCAAAAGGGTCATAAACATTTGAAATCTAAATTGGACAAATTAGCAGAGAAAGTTAATAACCTGGAAACGCCAATCGATGGCGGAAAGGAATAAACTGCTAGCATTGACTGAGTCATTACTTGAAACTCAAGGGAACGATACACTCTAAAAATTTTTCAGCAGTGGAGAGAAAAGCAGGTAAACTTTTGTAACTTTAACTAGAAACCAGTGAAAACTGTACATGTTCCATAAACATCAAATTTACCTCAGGAGTTTGAGAAACCAATCAGGTACCCTACTTGAAAAATGGTGATTCCAAATTCTAAATTGAATGCAAAAGACAGTTAATTCCTCAAAAAAGAAAGCGACTGAGCACCTATACTCAGGATTTTTTGTTTGCTTGTTTGCTTTCCCTGGTTTTCAAGACAAATTTATATGTTTTTAAATTGACGTTAGTATAATAAAGTGATGTCCAATTTACTTTTCATAAATATTAGTCCAAATAATATCCTCTCCTATGTAATTTTCACAGTATAATAAAACTTCAGGAGAATTAATTAATGCAATAACAAATAGACAAATTAAAAATGGATCTGCCCTTGCAAATAGACTCTATTTCTAGAAATATTATTCATTATCATTGAAACTTATTCTTGATTCTAGACTTTTAAAATGCCCAAAGAATACCCAAGTCTTATAGGAATCATGTACAGATATTCAAATTAATTAAGACTTATTGAAAAGTTA
>NW_011888807.1:2269728-2274028 GCF_000151845.1 Pteropus vampyrus
AAAAAAAAATACTAATAATCAACTTGATCAACTCAGCAAGTTTTCACAAGGTCATTATAACTTTCTTTACTTGAAATAAAGTAAACTTGGCATCACATCATAAAATAAAATATAAACAAACTGGATCTAGACCTTTAATCATCAAGATGCAAAATGGTTGATCTGCAGGAAAGGTATGTGATTTGTGTGTTTTGATTCAGAAAGCTTTAGAATACTTAGAATTAGATCAAGAGACCCAGAGAAATTATCAATGTGAATGTTACATTGAGTTATTTTTTTCCCAGCCAATACCTGGAGTGTTCTATGGGTAGCACAGCAATCAAATCAACCAATAGAAATGTCATTAGTGGCTTTGCACTCATGCCCTACTAATGAAAATTGACAAAAAGACAGATAATATGCAAAAGGGTCATAAACATTTGAAATCTAAATTGGACAAATTAGCAGAGAAAGTTAATAACCTGGAAACGCCAATCGATGGCGGAAAGGAATAAACTGCTAGCATTGACTGAGTCATTACTTGAAACTCAAGGGAACGATACACTCTAAAAATTTTTCAGCAGTGGAGAGAAAAGCAGGTAAACTTTTGTAACTTTAACTAGAAACCAGTGAAAACTGTACATGTTCCATAAACATCAAATTTACCTCAGGAGTTTGAGAAACCAATCAGGTACCCTACTTGAAAAATGGTGATTCCAAATTCTAAATTGAATGCAAAAGACAGTTAATTCCTCAAAAAAGAAAGCGACTGAGCACCTATACTCAGGATTTTTTGTTTGCTTGTTTGCTTTCCCTGGTTTTCAAGACAAATTTATATGTTTTTAAATTGACGTTAGTATAATAAAGTGATGTCTAATTTACTTTTCATAAATATTAGTCCAAATAATATCCTCTCCTATGTAATTTTCACAGTATAATAAAACTTCAGGAGAATTAATTAATGCAATAACAAATAGACAAATTAAAAATGGATCTGCCCTTGCAAATAGACTCTATTTCTAGAAATATTATTCATTATCATTGAAACTTATTCTTGATTCTAGACTTTTAAAATGCCCAAAGAATACCCAAGTCTTATAGGAATCATGTACAGATATTCAAATTAATTAAGACTTATTGAAAAGTTAGCATTTAAAAATGGACATTATCAAAATTTCTTTTTTTTGGACCATACATTAAATTCACCCAAAAAATTCTATTTATTGTATAGTTCTTTAGAACGTTTTTGCTATCCAGTTCTTCTCCTATTTGGCAATATTGTTAAATACTTAGAATAGTCTGAAACTCAGAAAAAAATCTCTATAAAATATGATTAAAAAATGGGTTTTTGGAACAGAAAAGACAGCGTTCTGCATGCCAAGATTCACAGACAGTTTGGAACTGCTGATGTAATAAGAATACTGAGGACATATCAGAAGAGACAATCAAAAGCTAGTAAATTATATGCTAGATAAATCTATAATTTTACCTTTGTTTTATATCTAAAGGGTCATACAGATGCACTTTTGACAGAAGATCAGCAGGAACAACGAATGAGAGTAACAGCTAGTAAGATCAGAGGTTTCAACTGTCATTTGGACGGGCTAACCATAATTGTTGTGGGTGCCATTAAAATGACAATGAAAACAAAAAAAAATAAAAAACAAAACAACTAAATCATAGTAAACAAACTAAATTATGAAAATATTTAATAACAAATATTGCAGGTGATTTTCATGCATATTCCTTGATATGCTTGATATGACTAATCAATGTTTTAGTTTAAAAATGGTTTCTCTAAGTACTTGATACTACTTATGTCACTACCTCCATATGATGGATTTAGTTTTGTTTGACAGGTTTGTTTTCTATAATGAAACACCAAGCTATTAGAGGATAGTCAATGCGTCAATGTTTTATATATAGAAATATATATTGCACAAAAATAAACTGAAAAGAAGAAATATGACTTTATTAGTAAAGATTTATGTTTTATATTTAAAATGAAATAAATACTCATAACATAAAAATATATAGAGGAAGGTAGAGAAAAGAGAAATAAAAATTTCTATATATCTCCAAATCAGATACAAACACTGTCAACAACTTTGTGCATTTCCATATTTCTATTATTTTGTCAATGTACTGATGTATATATTATACATATATACATATTATACATATATATACATATTTCTAATTATTATTTTATTATACTTTAAAGATGGTATGTCCATTTATTTTAACCTAGATAGTTGTAAAATATATACCAGACAATGGTAGTCTTATGAAAGAGATAAGATGCATGTGCCTTAAAAATAATGACCTTTAGAGTCTAGTCAAGATAGTGGAGTAGGTAAACGCTGTGCTTGCCTCCTCCCATGACCACATTAGAATTACAACTAAATTATAAAATAATCAACCTGGAGAACCGCTTGAAGACTAGCTGAACAGAACTCCTATAACTGAGGATATAAAGAAGAGGCCACACTGAGGCTGGTATGAGGGGAAGAGACACAAAACAAGCTGGCCCTGCTCCCATGTGTGGTGATTGAACATAAGAAGGAAAATCTCAGCTGGGGAGTCCCCTTGGGGAAGCCAGGGATCTCAGACCCACACTAGGCTCACAAGCCCAAGGTTCCCATGCCAGGAAGAAAAATTCCCACAAAATTTGGCTATAAAAATCAGTGGGGATTCCAACTATCCAAATGATGGAAACCCAGATGTCTACTTAAGGGCCCATGCACAGATTCACTCACTCACAGGCAAGCATCCTGGGCTCTGGCAGAAAAACAGAAGCTTGGAAAGTACCAGAGAAATACAGGGGAAGACAGCTGTTTGACTTCAGGGTGAGGGCTGGAGGATCAGCCTCCATTATCCCTTATGTTAAGCCCTCTCCAGACAGGGCCAAATCTAAATCTGCATTGGCATGGTGAGATCTATTCTCTCTACCCTAGTGACTCACTGGGACTTCATTCCACCCAACTCAAGAACTGTCAGAGGTATATTCGTGCCTAGGCAATCAGTCCACCCCACCTTCTGAGCAAGAGGTTCTTTCATCAATAATCAACAGCCATCTGTTGCAGGCAACCAGCCCCAGCCCAAGCTGCAGTATTTCTTAAGTAAATCTCTGGGGTCTGCAAGTCTGAGGAAGGTAGCAGCTAACCTCAGTGTGATCTTTTGTGAGTGGCCACAGGCTCAGCACTGGCATGAAATCTGAATCTGCACTAACCTGGGGGACATTACTAGCCACAACTCGTTGAATTCCTGGGACTCCCCACCTAACTCAACTTGCACATCGTCTGAGGTTCTACCATTTGCTGAGCCGATGGGCAACTAGGAAGCAGTCTCAGGCCTTGCTGTGCCATAAGCCTTTAGCTAAGCTGTCCCAGTTCCAGTACTAGTAGCAGCCTGTCTCATTTCACAGTATGGGCTCTTTCATGTGCTTCCAGGTCCAGCAGAGGCAGAGACCAACTGCAGATCACTGGCCCCGGGCCAGTCGCTGGCAGCTGCTAACCTTAGCTTAGCTGGGAGCCCTTCTCAAGGAGCCTCAAAACCAACACACTGAAGGTAGCGTAAGACCACAATAGACCATACCTGATTAGCACCACAAGCTGCACACCCAAAGGGTGGTCTCAACAGGTACATGAGCTCACTGGGGTGCATCTCACTCCATGGACTCAATCCCATACAGCAGCTCATACTCTGTGGGCGTGGCCAAAACTCACTGCCAAGCAACCTGATAATCAATCCCACTCACTGATTCCCAACAGCAATCAAGATATAACTACAATAGAAGAGCACACACAATCCATACAAGGGACACTTCTGGAGCAGACAGTATAGGTGATCAGGGAGATTGGGCCACTGGGCCACATAGGGCACCTATTATATAAGGCCATTCTACTAAGATCAGAAGACATGGCAGCCCTGCCTAATACATAGAAACAAACACAGAGGGGCAACCAAAAAAAAAGAAAAAAAAAAAAAAAGAAATAGGTTCTGAATGAAAAAAACAAACAAACAGAAGTAAACTCCAGAAAAAAAACTAAATGAAATGAAGGGAACCTGTCAGATAAAGAGTTTAAAGCACTGGTTATAAGGATGCCCAGTGAAGTTAGGGGAAGAAAGATGATCTCAGTGAGAATTTCAACAAAGAGATAGTTAGCATAGAAAGGAACATAGAAACCTTAAAAAAGAACTAGTCAGAAATGAAGAATATAATAACTGCAATGAAGAATACACTAGAAAGAATCAACAGTAGATTAGATGAAACAGAAGACCAAGTCAGTGATTTGGAAGACAAGGTTGCAGAAAACAC
>NW_011888807.1:2275146-2314744 GCF_000151845.1 Pteropus vampyrus
GACACAAAATATGATAAACTTTTAACCAGACTCATCAAGAAAAAGAGAGGACTAAAATAAAACAAAAAATGAAACAGTAGAAGTAACAACTGATTCCACAGAAATACAAAGGATTATAAGAAAATACTACAAGCAATTTTATGCCAACAAATTTAACCATCTGGAATAAATGGATACAGTCCTAGAAACAGATTACTACTAACAAAATAGAATCAGTAATCAAAAACTAACAAACAAAAGTCCTGGACCAGGTGGCTTCACAGATGAATTTTACCAGTCAAAGAGAAATTAACACCTATTCTTCTCAAACTATTACAAAAAATTCAAGAAGAGGAATGCTCCTGTGCTCATTTTACAAGGCCACCATTACCCTGACTCCAAAACCAGACAAAGACATTATAATAAATAAATAAATAAATAAATAGATAAATAAATAAATAAATAACTGATATCTCTAATAAAAAAACATAAAAATCCTCAAAAAAAATTAGCAAACCAAAATCAGTAATATGTTGACAAGGTTATACACCATTGTCAAGTAAAATTTATTCCTGATATTCAAGGTAGATCAATTTCCTCAAATAAATGTGATATACCACATTTAAAAATTGAAAGGTTAAAATCATATGATGATATTAATAGATGTAGAAAAAGTGTTTGACAAAATTCAGCATCCATTTATGATAAAAACTCCTGACAACGTGAGAAGAGAGAAAACATACATCAACGTAATAAAAGCTATATATGACAAACCCAGAGTTAACATCATACTCAACGGGGAAAGGCTAAAAGCATTTTTCTTAAGATCAGGAATGAAACAAAGATGCCCACTTTCACCACCATTATTCAACATAGTAATGGAAGTTCTAGCCATAGCAATCAGAAAAGAAAAAGAAATAAACAGCATACAAATTGGAAAGGAAGAATTAAAACTGGTATTATTTGCAGAAGACATTATACTACACATAGAGAATCCTAAAGATTCCACTAAAAAAAATGTTAGAACTGATAAATGAGTTCAGTAAAGTAGCAGAATACAAAATTAATATTCAGAAATTGGTTTCATTCTTATACTCTCAATAACAAACTATCAGAAAGAGAAATTTAAAAAAATAATCCCATTTATAATTGCTTTGAAAAAAAATACCTAGAAATAAATTTAACCAAGGAGGCAAAAGACTTGTACTCAGAAAATTATAAGTCAATGAAGAAAAAAATTGAAGATACAAATAAATGGAAGCACATACTGCGCTCATGGAATGAAAGAATTAATGTTATTAAAATGTCCATACTATCCAAAGCAATCTATTGATTCAATGCAATCCCCAACAAAATATCAATGGTAATTTTTATAGAACCAGAACAAATAATCCTAAAATTTACATATAATTATAAAAAATGCCAAGTAGCCATACCAATCTTGAGAAAGAAGAGAAAAGTTGGAGATAACACACTATCTGGTTTCAATCTATACTACAAGGCTATAGTAATCAAAACAGGATGGTACTGGCATAAAAACAGACACGTATATTAATATAATAGAATAGAGAACCCAGAAATAAATCCATGCCTAAATGGTCATTTAATCTATGACAAAGGAGGCAAGAACACACAATGGGGTAAAGACAGTCTATTCAGTAAACGATGTTGAGAAAACTGGACAGATACATGCAAAAAAAAAACAAAAAAAAAAAACGAAACAGGACCACCTTCTTATATCATATACAAGAATAAACTTGAAATGGATTAACAACTTAAATGTAAAACCCCAAACCATAAAACTTTAGAAGAAAACATAAGCAGTAAATTTTGTCACATTGTTCTTAGTAGTAATTTTATCTGATATACTTTTCAGGCAAGGGAATCAAAAGAAAAATAAACAAATGGAACTACATCAAACTAAAAAGTTTTTGCACAGGAAAGGAAACCATCAGCAAAATGAGAACACAACCTTAAATAGGAGAAGATACTTGCCTATTATACATTTAATAAGGCATTAATATCCAAAATTTATAAAACAACATATAACTCAACACCAAAATACAAACCTTCTAATTAAAAAATGGTCAGAGGACTTGAAGTAGGCCTTTTTCCAAAGAAGTCATACATATGGCCAATAGACATATGAAAAATGCTCAATGTCACTAATCATCAGAGAAATGCAAATTAAAACCACAATGATATTACCTCACACCCAACAGAATGGCTTGCATCAATAAATCAAAAAGCAAGTGTTGTCAAGAATGTGGAGAAAAGGTAACTCTCGTGCACTGTTGGTGGGATTGAAAATTGGAATGGCACTATGGAAAATGGAGCTTCCTTAAAAAATTAAAATTAGAACTATCCTGTGACCTGGCAATTGCACGTCTGGGTATTTACCCAGAGAATACCAAATCACTAATTCAAAAAGATATATGCACCCTTCTGTTCACTGCAGCAATATTTACAATAACTAAGATATGGAAGCAACCTACATGCTTATTAGATGATCGGCTAAAGAAGATTTGGTACATATATACAATTAAAATATTACTCGGCTGTAGAAAAATTAAACCTTCCCATTTGCAACAACATAGATGGACTTAGAGGGTATTATGCTATGTGAAATGTCAGACAGAGAAAGACAAATACCGTATTATTTCACTTACATGTGAAACCTAAGGAACAAAAACACATTAAATGAAAACAGACTCATTGATACAGAGAATATACTTGTGATTACCAGATGAGAAGGGAGTTGTGGGGCTGAGTGAAAAAGGTGAAGAAATGAAGAACAAAGTGGTAGTTACAAAGTGGTCATGGGCATGTGAAGTGCAACCTAGGAAATATAGTCAATAATATTGTAATAACTATGTGCAGTGCCAGATGGGTACTGGACTAATTGAGGTAATCACTTTATAAATTATATGTTTAATGACTATGCTGTACACCTGAAACTAATATAAAATAATATTAAGTGTCGACTCTAATTAAAAAATAAAAATTAAAAATAAAAGAATCACCTTTCTGTAAGCACAGGAAACACAACCTACCTGGGAATGTAGACTCAAGCAAGGAAAAATTTGTTTTAACCTGCTGGTGATTTCTTCATAGATAAAACTAATAAATGTTCAAATTAAATGTGTAAACATGATCGGGTGTGGGAGAGGTAGGAAAAGCATTGAATGGAAACCACAACCAAAATGTGTCATAAATCTCTTTAGAAACATGTTTATATACTAGAAAGTAGTGATTAGAGAGATTATAGTGATTAATTAAAATTTCTACTTAGCAATACTTCATTAATTTTGTATTTTTATGACATGTTCTTGAAAGTAAAGATACATCTATTCTTCTATCAAGAATTTATCTTACTTATGATTCTACCACTATTCCATTAATATTATTTCTTTTTTGCTAACTCTGGAAGCAAAACAGCACTTGAAAGTGTGTTCATGACCTGAAACAGATAATGCAAACACATTGCAACATACACTGGTGGTGGAAATGTAAATTAGTACAGCCACTATGCAAAACAGTATGAAGTTTTCTCAAAAAAATTAAGAATTACCTTATGACACAGGTATGTACGCCAAAGACTTGAAAACATATATATGAAAAGATATTTACACACCGATGTTCTCAGCAGCATTAATCACAGTGGCCAGGACATGGAAGCAACTGAACTGTTCTTTGATAGGTGATTGAATAAAGAAGATGTGGCACACATGTATGATGCAATATTAGCCATAGAGATGAAATATTATCATAGGCAAGAACATGAATAGATCTTGAGATAGTCATGCTTAACGAAATAAGTCAGACAGAAAAAGAGAACCACATGATTTCATTCATATGTAGGATATAAAACTGAAAGCAACAAACAAAAACTCAGACACAGACAACAGTTTAGTGGTTACCAAAAGGGAAATGGGGAGAGGGAGAGGTAGACAAGGGAAAAGAGGATCAAATATATGGTGACAGGAGATTTGACTTTGGGTTGTAATAACACAATGCAATATATAGATGATTTATTATTGAATTGTACACTTAAAACCTACATAATTTTTAAACTAATGTCACCCCATATAATTTAATTAAAAAATTAAATTGGAAAAAAGAAGTTGTGAATATACTCAACTACTATTGTGCTTCATCTTCTGCATCAAATAAGGATTTAAAAAAAATAGAAAAGCAAAGATTGACAAATAATTTAAACCTGAGATTGATAAGATAACACACATGAGAGCACCTAGATCTCCAGCCCTCAAACCACAACTACTTTTAATATAAGGTGCAAAGACATGGCTGAACTACCTTGAGAATGTTTTAAAATATTGTATGTTAAATGAATCTACATAATCATCATGCTACTAACTTTACCAAAGCTGCTTTTGAAAGCTATATTTTAATTAATTATAAATGGTTATTCTGTTCTTATTACAAAACAAATTAATATACTTTTCAGATTTGAAAAAAAAAAAAGATGTCATTGACACAAAATCACGAAGTTTTCCTAACCTTTCTACAACTTTCAACAGCACAGTATTGCCATGAATCAGAATATATAGGAATGTATAGTATAGGAAGGATATCTAGTTATTCCATATTTAGATGATCATGGCACTGCAAATTGGCTTGTCTTTTAAAGAAAATAAGTTCTACTTAGCATGTTTTAGACTTTTAAAATACTCAGAATAATTTCAAGAATTGATAAAATTATATCCACAGAACACTTTTATGAAACACTTAAAAACAAAGAATGCAAAACTACATCGACATTGTCTCTTCTTTCTTGTCTGTAGCCACTTTGATTTTTGTAAAATAAAAGTTATTTATGTATATTAACAAAGGAAAATTCCCCAAAGGAAAAATAATTGATATGCTATTTTTCGATGAATGATGTATGAGAAAACTTCTTATGCCTTGTTGATGGCACCTAAGTTAGAAAGCGACAACTTTTTTTGGAAGGAAACAAATTTCCTATAATAAATGTACGTAACACTACTTGCTTAGTTTATGGTACAAATAAATTGAAGAATTCTAATCTTTGAGAGTGTATAATTTAGTAACCAGTTGACATACTAAACATAAGCATTTTATATTTTTGTCCTCCTAAGTATTTTTAAATAAACATGTTGAAAAATAACTGTAAAACAAATTTTTTCATTTTTCTACTAAACTATAAGTTGTTAGCATTATTGTCAAATTTTATTTTTTAATAAAGAAAAAAACGCTTTTCACAGATCTATCCTGTGTATGTATATACATATAAATAAAAATTCTTTGTGAAAATAAAGACAAACAACTTATAATCTTGCTTTTCCAATTGCCTGATATTCTAAATTATTTATCTGGGAAATAGAAAATCATTAAAAATTAGGTTCACTAATCATTTAAATCTTACTCTTAACACTTGGACAAGGGCAATAGTGTTTCTGTCCTTCATAATTAATGTAATAAGTGCTAATTTTGGTTTAATACCTTAATTAAATTGTGTGTGTGTGACATTTATTATCAATAAAACAAACATTTATGAAATTATCTCCAGCTAATATGTGGAACTCCCTAATTATTTGAAAGTGTAGACCTCATCTTAGAGACAAAATCCAAGTATTAAGTGTCATGCCAACCTGGGAAGATATAATTAAAGTTTACAATATAAGTAGATAGGATCAATATGTCAAGAACTCTATAAACTTTAAGGTTAATAATTTTTAGATTGAATCTCTAAATTTTGAGGCATAAGCCTGAAGAAGCGCTTGGGTATGTGTGAGACTAGATTGCAGAACTATTATTGGGTATGTGTGAGACTAGATTGCAGAACTAATTAGGATTTAGAGTACAAGATGATCATGTATACAAACTTAATAGTTTGGAATAAAAGCTGAGAAACGAAAGCTTATTATATGACACAAATGTGCATATTTCAGAACAGTTCATCATCATCAACAACTCATCATTTTGAATAAGCTACTGGGGAGAGACAGCAAATATCTTTCCCAAAACATAATAGGATCAGTTGCAATTTTTTAAGAGAAAAACTTTTCATTAAATTATTCTAGAAAAAATAATGATTGCAAGAAATGCAAAACTATAAAATTTAGCTTTTCATTTCTTACCCAGAGCAATACCAATAACCATTTATTATTTATTTTTCTCAAGGAAGTAAAAATCAAATAAAAAGTATACATATAAATTTCTAAATGTCATATTTGATAGAATCTTTATAGAATAATTTGAGTTTTACAGGAAAATTGAGAAGATATAAAGAGTTCAGAATATCCCAGTACTTGGTTTATCCTATTATTATCTTATATTAGCAGGTGTACATTTGTTTAGTTAATGAAGCAACACCGATATATTATTAACTAACCTCTATAGATTATTCAGATTTCCTTAGTTAATGTTTTTTGTTGTTGTTGTTGTTCCAGAATTCCATTTAGGAGAGCACATTACATTTAGTTGTCATGCCTCCTTAATCCCGTCTTTGCTGTAACACTCAGACATTTTCTTATTTTTGATAATATTGACAGTTTTATGAGTTTATGGAGTACTGGTCAGGTACATTGTAAGAGTCCCCTCCAATGGAATTTGTCTATTTTTTTTTCTCATTTTTAGACAAAAGTTATGAGTTTTGACGATGAAGATTACAGATGTACCATTTTCATCATATTATACCCAAGTGCACAATCTATTAACATGATTTGTGTTGTTGATATTGATCTTGATTGTCTGACTGAAGAAATGTTTTTTGGATTTCTCCACTATAAAGTAACTCCCCAACCTCCCTTTGCATACCTCACTCTTTGGATGGTAGTTTCCATACACAACCTATACCTAAAGAATGGCAAATTAAGCTTATTTTTTTTTCTTTTTTTAGGGTAAAGTATTTACATGAATTATATGAAATTTTTCAGTATGTAATTTCTTTTGTCCTCATTATTTATTTATCTAATCCTTTATAACAATATGCACTTGTGGATATTTATTTTATGTTTCAAGTTATAATTCAATACAACTTCATTTTATTGCTGAATTTTTTTCAGCTTTATTCCTTGAGAATTTTTCAGGTGGCTTCTCCATCCCTTAGACTTACATCCTGATACACACACACACACACACACACATTTTATCACCTCATTATGTTGCACAGGATGCTCCAGATTCGTCTTGTATATTTACTACTGGAGGATGGTATTAGAAAACTAAGCTTTGGAGTGCTAAGTGTGTTCATTACTACTGAGGTATTCTTTTAGACCTTCTCACCTGACAGAGCAAATAAATTAGATGTACATTAACGCATGTATTTAGACATATCTATAATTATTTTTTATAACCATCTGTAACTCTACTAAGCTAGACACTTTTTTTATTAGTGTCTCCAATTTTAATCTATTACCCTTACTAGCCTACTCCCCTTGCTTATCTGTGAATTTCTACTCCAACAATGTGACACCAGGCTCCTACCATCTGCCTTCAATTTATTTAATTTTTTAATTATCGTATTATATATATGAATATCAAAATTGTTAACCCATATCCACATGGGAAACAAATTTAACACCTAGATTAGAGTGCTTACATGTACTTCCTGGAGCCTTTAGTCTAATATCTTCCAGCCATTTCTAAAGTTACTTGGATTAGTACCTTTTTTACCTACTCCTTTAGTAAGGTTCTCTCATACATTTGTAATACTGGAAGATTCTCTTGTTAAAGACTGTTTTTCTTCTTAGTATCTTTAGAACTCCTAATTTTTTTTTAATTTACACGTACTATAATTTGCACTTTTTGTACTTAAATTATACAAGTTTTGATAAGTGCATAATGTTGCGTATCCACCATTATAGTATTACACAGAATAGTTACACCACCTAAAAAATTCTTGATACTCATTGATATTTCAATGTCTCTATAGTTTTGCCTTTTCCAGAATGTCAAATTTGAATCATATTATATGTAGCTAATTCAAACTGGCTTCTTTTCCTTAACAATCAATATGCATTTAAATTTCCTACACATCTACTTTTCATTTGATAGTGCACTTATTTTTATTATTGAATAATATTCCATTTAATGGATATATTACAGTTTTATCCTTTCACCTATTGAAAAACATCTTGATCATTGAGTCAATTATGAACAATCCAACTATAAACATTAACACGCAGATTTTTATATAGCTATAGGTTTTCAGATAAAATAGATAAAAACCTAGGAATATAGATGCTAGATAGTCTAGTAATACCATGTCTTGATTTGTAAGAAAATACCAAATTTTCCTCAAGTGTCTATAACATCTAGCTTTTGCACCAGCAATGAAAGAAAATCCTCGCTATTGTGAATCCTCTCCAGCATTTGGTATTGAGTTTTATTTTATTTTCTCTCTTCTAATTTCAAGTTGTGAAGTTTCTGTTGATTGATCTTTAATCTCACTAATTCTTTCCTCGACAGAGTCCAGTATGTTGATGAATCTTTTGAAGAAGACACTCTTTATTTCTGTTAGTGTTTATTTTCAACATTCTCCTTTGATTCTTAGATTTTTCACATCTCTGCCTGCACTACCAATCTATTCTTGTATGTTGTCTACTTTTTCCATTAGAGCAATTATCATATTGATCATTATTATTTAAATTCTTTGTTTGATAATTTAAAAATCTGTGTCATAGTTAGTGTGTTTCTGATGCTGGCTTTTTCCCTTCTTAAGTACTTTTTCTTGCATGTTAGCATGCCTTGTAATTTTTGTTGAAAGCTTCACACGATATATCAGGTAATTAGAATTGAGGTAAATAGGCCTTTAGGATAAAGTTTTATATTAATGAGTCTAGGAGATGTGCTCTAATGTAGGTGCCACTGGCCTCAAACTTCTAATGTCCTTGTTTTTATCTTTCCTGTTGTCTTTAGACTTTCCTAAGAACTCCTTCTTAAATATAGTCTGATCTGTACATCTTTTTCAACTGTAGTCCTCCATTATTTTACAAGGCCCTGTTGATGTGGAGGTAAGGGTGAGAAGATGTAGGGGTGGGAAAGTATTACATCTCAGATTCTTAGTGGCACTGTGTCCTTAGACTGTGACCTTAACAAGTGTTTTTTTTTTATTTTTCCCCTCCTCCTTTATCTGAGACAGGAGTGCTAGAGTTTGATAATTTATCCTCCCCTAAATCTGAGAGTATCTCACTCTGAGACAAATACATTCTCTGCATTCGTCAATTTGTCAAAGGTACCATTTAAATGTTGCTACTGGTTTATGGATCCAGAGACTGTTGTTCCAGGTAAGCTGATTTTGGCAGTGATTCTCTGTGTTTGCCTGACTCTTTGGATTAAACTATGGTTGTTTGCCCTATATGACAGTTAATTTTATGTTAATTTGACTAGATCATGGGATGCCCAGATAGCTGGTTAAATATTATTTCTGGGTGTGTCTGTGAGGATGTTTCTGAAAGAAGTTAGCATTTGAACTCATGTACTGAGTAAAGCAGATGGTCCTCAACAAAGTGAATGGGCATCCTCTGATTTGATGAAAGGCAGGATAGAACAAAAAGAGAAAGGTTGATTTCTCTTTCTGCTTGACTGCTTGAGCTGATATGTCTTTTTTTCCTGCTACTGGTTCTGTCTGTCCCATTGGCTTGCTGGCCCTCAGGCCTTTAAACTACACCACCAGCTTTCCTGGATCTCTAGCTTGCAGACTCTGTAAGTAGATCATGGAACTTAGCCTCCATCATTATGTAATACCATATATGTATACACACATATCTCCTATTGGTTCTGTCCATTTTTTTGAAAAATCTTGGCTAATATACCTTACAACCTCATTCCACAAACTGTACTAACTTTAGTATAGATGTCCAAGGATTTTTAAATATAGAAATGGTTGTAATAACAGCAGAAACAGCATATGTGTTCAACAATAAAAATGGTTAATTACAGTTAAATTATAAAATTGAAAATATTTAACAGTGAAAATAAATGAGATAGTCATGTATGCACTGATATTAAAAGAGCAGAAACATGTTGCTATATGACAAGTAAAAGAATCGAACTGATGTAAACCTTATTTTTAAAAAAATATGCACACTCATATAATAGAAATGCATAAAATAAACTTTATATGTATCACATATGTTTGTATGCACTTCTTATATTCTTAGTTGTTACAGATTTGATAATATGAATTATGAAAAGTTACCAGTGGTCACACACAAAGGACATACGTTCCTTTAATGTAGGAAGCAGATATAAATTAGCTGCTACTAATATGGCCTTGGAAATCAGGACTCAGTGGCACTTCCTGACTGTGGTCAACTTTCTAAGGCTTCAAGGATTACGACATCCTTGTATGCCTCTTTGGATTTAGGACTTTACCAGGTGTAGGTAGAAGTTCACCTTTTCCATTTTCTCAGAGACTGTTATAATCTTATGGATCCTCCTAAATAGTCCCACCAGCTTAGAAAATTCCTAATTGTTAAGTTTAAGATGAAGTGAATCAACATTCAACATCCTAGTTGAAACTTCTACCTTTAGGTCATGATTTAGGCTCTTTGATATCTATTCCTTAGTATTTAAATAATATATATAGTGATGTTGATCTCTGGTTATAAATCAGAATCATCTGGAGCTCCATGATGAACCATATAAATTAGAATCTATTATGGATTAGCTTAGTCATGGATATCTTTAAAAGCACTTGTGATGTTTCCAGTGGGAGCTGAGCCTATACATGAATTTCTAGTTAATCAAGACAAATTTAGTACACATTCTTAATATTATTTCTTTCTGAAACACCAATAAACATCCCAAAGTCAAAGAGAAAAAGAAAAGAAAATGGCAGTAAAAATCACTGGAAGCTCTAAAGATAAGCAAGTAGTAACTTAATTAGCAAGCCAGAAGAAATTGAAATATAAGGCAGCAATGGAGAAATGCAGGAGGCAAAGCCTTGCTTGAATCTTAGAAGGCCCAGAAATGATGACTCTTGCTAACTTGATGACTCTTCTAGTGTTTCAGATGGAGCTGATGATAATGAGATTGATTGAAAGTCTATTGGAACATGGGCTTCAATTTTTCATTAAAACCTTTTCTATTTAAAAATATTAAAACCCAAACATATCTAAATTTTATAGGAATTCATAGTTTAGAAAGTTATAAAAACTTACAAAATCATTTACTTTAGGGCAAAGCACAGTTAACAATTGTAAAATATAAAGATGACTTTCTACTCTTACCCTTACATTTCTACCATATTGGATTTTTTTTAAGGGAACACACATTACTTGTGTAATTAATTTAACATTTTAAAGAGATTAAATCTTACCAGTATACATTATTTTCAAAGTTAGGTTCTATTTTCACTACAGAAATTTCAAGGATTGAACTTTTAAAGCTTCTATTTCTTCTAACAGATTATAAGATATGTATTATTATTTATATGTAAATATTTATTATCACTACAGAAATTTCAAGGATTGAACTTTTAAAGCTTCTATTTCTTCTAACAGATTATAAGGTATGTATTATTATTTATATGTAAATATTTATTAATTTTTGTCTTATGATTATCAAACCTAGGAGACTATGTTGTGATGTGCTATCCAGAATTCCCTTGCTATGTACTAAATATTTGTGTCCCTTCAAAATTCACATATTGGACCCCTAGTCTCCAGTGTGATGGTATTTGTAAATAAGACCTTTGTGAGGTAAGCAGAATTAGGTTAGCTCTTGAGAGTTGAGTCTCCATGATGGAATTAATGTTTTTATAAAAAGAGGAAAAACTGCTAGAATTCTCTGTGTGTATTCACCAGAGAAAGACGATGTAAAGATACAACCAGAAAAAGGGCCCTCGCCAAATATACAACTGTGTTGGAATCCTGACCTTGACTTAAAGCCTCCAGAACTAAGAGAAATGTTGTTTGAGCTACTCAGTCTATATTTGCTATAGCAGCTCTAGTTGACTAAGACATCCATTTAATCAAAGACTTGTGCCAGTTGGTGAAGATGTTTTTGGCATATACATTTTTTCTGCCATCCCTTTCAGAGAAGACCACAACTTCAGGAAGCCACTTTGACCAAGGTCACACCCTTTCTGAGGCAGGCTACATCATATGACTGATTGATATAGGGTTATAAAAGCCTGGGGATCTCAACCTACCTTGTGACAACTATAAAAAGCCATTCTAGCCCTGGAGCTCTTTGTGGAGTGTTAGATTTGTATCAGAGCTTGACTTTTCCATCTTCTCAGTCCTACTTCCTTTCCTTCCTTTTCATAACTATTGATCTCAAGGACCCTCTTGCACACTGACTTCAACTAACTCTGTATCCTGGAACACAACCTCCCTAACCTTTGAAAAAGTGAAGTATACAGTTCATGTGTATAAGAAACTTTTGCTAGTGACTTACTTTCTCTCTATTTATATTGTGTTTGTTATAATATATAATTAATCACAAGTTAATATTTTATAGATTATCAGAACCCAGTCAAAAAGATACTCTCATCATTAAATTGTGTACTTCAAAGTAAATAAAAATTTTAGAGTAATAATAGTTTGGTCATACTCTGTATGTCCTAGGTGTTAGCAAAATATAAACTAATCAGCAATAGTCTTGACTGAGATGAAGTAGAAATATACACTATAAAATTTAAGATTCCTGCATATAGATTAAGGAGGATGCCAATAATATAATAACCCCTAATCTCGTCTGGCTTTTCACAAGCCACGAGAGAGGGAACCTGTGAAAATATTCTAGGAAGAAAGTTTACATTACATATCAAAGTTACAACAAACTTTAAATGTTTGTGTTTTTTTTGTTTTTTTTTTTTTTGTCACAGAACAAGAAGTAAGTTATGAAAGCTACACAATTGGTGCCATTTAAACTTTACTTATATGTTCACACACTCAATAAATGAATGTTTATTGCTTTTAAGCCCCAATGTTAAAATGTTCTTAACACAATTATTCTTTACAAGTGACTAAGAGGGCCTTAATAGTCCCATACATAAGACTAAATTTTATAAATGCTATTTCCTAACTCTAGACCAGTGACTGCCCTTTTCTTAGAACATTTATTTTGGAAAATGTGTAATCATACATTTTCTCTCCAACCACTTTTGAAAGCTCTGTTACTTTTACAACCTAGAAATGTGTTTCTCAAGGACCTTAGATCCATCCCTTTAACTATAACCATCAGGGAAAACAGGGCCCCTATCTTTCAGTCTCTGTGAGAAGGTATGAGACCAATCCAGTGGGCACCAATTAGAAAACACAGTTAATCTAATTTCAGAGAAAAGCATTTTCAAGCCAAGGAATGTTCTCAAAATATCCCATTAACTAACCTCAGTAGCAGAAGTAGGCAAGGATAGCTTTCAGGCCAGAAGGCTAGTCTGAGACTTGCGAAAGACAAAAAGAGAAAAAGAAAAGAAAAATACAGAATAGTTGTATAGGGAGAATATCAAAATTTTGCTCTGTTTTGAGAAAATCTTAGAAGGCTTATAGGTAGTCCTTAAGCCAAAATTACCTATAAGAATCCCTACTATACTTAAACATTGCTAAAAATAGCCCAAAGAAAATGTGGTCTTGGGATATTTATATGGTGGATCCAAAAATTCTAAGAATACACTTTCAAATGCTGATTTCTAGATACACTGAGAACCTAGAGTTGAATGTCAGATCATATTTTCTAGTGGCTTATTGTTGAAGGAAGCAAATTCTATAGCTTTTAAAAGTTGACTTTCTCTTTGCCAGACTTGTTGGATTCTAATATTAGTCATAGTGATCTGTTGACCTATTAGATTCCCATGTAGACAATCATGTTACTGGTACATAATTATAGACTTTATGACACCCACTACCTCCTTCAAATCTCTGTAAAGCTTCTTTTTAAAGACTCAATCTTCTAGGACTATTTTAAAGAAATGTGTGTTTTATGCTACTGTGGTGATAAGGAAAACAATAATCCATTATAAAAAATAAATTATAAGAGCATCAATAAAAAAATTTATAACAATAAAAAGAGATAAGAGAGAGCATCAATAAAAACTTTTTTCCTAAAGAATCTTTTCTCTTCTTTATTTTCTCTTCTACATATGTCCAGAATCTTCTGTTTACAAAGATCCTCTCTTGACTTTTCCTTAGTCTTTTGATCCATACACTTCTTCATCAGTTATGTTATATTTCCAGAGTTAGTTAGGCAAAAATGTCAACAATATATAGAAGTTTACCATTTGACCCCCTATTAAAACATACTATAAAATCATTGCATTAAAAATAATGTATGAAAAATATGCTTTTGGCTCTCACTTGTAAGTTGTCATTTCTATCTTTATAATAAGAAAAAGATAGGCAAACTGAACACCAACTTTTCTTATACCAATCAGAGAAGTAACTTCTCAGGGAAAACCATCACCACAAAATCTGGAGAAAGAGTTGCATCAAGAGAGATACAGCAACCAAATCTGATAACCTGGAGCAAAAGCCACAGGAGTCATAAACTGGTAGGAGCATTTAAACAGTAACTTTTATGAATTGCTAGAGCCTGAATAACATAAGAGCAAGAAACCCCAACTGGCCTCCATCTTGGAAGAAGCCCTACCCTTTCACAGAGTTTCTTCCAGGAACTCCACACCTGGCTCTCACTATGAAAATTGGATAAAGATCCTTCTAAGGCTCCTGCAAAGGGAGAAAAAAGTAACCACTATGAAACGTGCATAATGCCTTTCCCATTAAAAAATAAAAACTAAATTCTAGAGCAAAGGATAAAATTCTAAAATCTTATGCAAGCAAGCTGTAGGAAAGAAATTCCTCCCCATTCCAGGCCCCTCCAGGCTTCCTATAACATCTAAGTCAAGATGAAAGGGTAGTTAACATTTAAGGAAATAGATTTTAATGCTGAATCCAAGAAAGGGATATGGGACAAGGGGAAAAATAAAAAAAAGATATGTTCCTTACAATAGGATTTCCCATTTATGAAAGTTAAGCCCTGAAATACGAGCCTACTGACAGAGAGAAAGTTAATGAGATTATAGAACACACTCTTCCCATGAATTACTACTGCACCAACAGAATATTTAAGTTATTATAATAATGCTATAACAACAGCAGATTTCAGCTAAAAGGATTTCAAGAATCAAATTTTTTGAGAAGGAGCACATATTGGTGTCAAGGACATTATGGCAACAATTGAAATTTGACAGCACCCTAAAGATTGCATGATAGTCATGACTTTGATGATTGTGTTGTGGATATTTAGGAGAAAATACTTATTTGCAAGAAATTCATACTATAGTGTTCATGGGAGATAAGACATTATATAAGAAACCGGTTCAAATGTCTCAAGAAAAAAATAGGTGCTATTTTTACAGCGTTAATATGTTTAAACTTCTTTCGAAGTGTAAAAAATGACTGTTGAGTTTTAGTAGAAAATCACCAGGAATCAATAAATTGCTGTATGTGTTATGTTTCAAATGCTAATGATAGAGTTAATATTTTTTCAAGATTCTGACAGTTAAGGAGAACAGTAGGACTAACTTAGCAAACATTCACCGAGCACTTAGGATATGAATTTTCTCAGGAAGTTTAGGATGCTGCTTCCACATTATCCACTTTCACTTCAGATACTCTGCATCCTAGGCAGGTTGGGCTGCCAGCAAGTCTTCACCAGTTATCGTCTTGTACCTTCACACCGACATTTCGGGTTTTCGAAAAAAAACTACTGGCTCTTGTAATAGCAGCCTCGTTTTCAGAATGCACTGTTATCCAAAGCCTGCTGATTCTGAAGAGGACAGCTGCCTTTTGCCTGCTTGTTTGCCCCACTTGTTAATAAGAAAATCAGAAACAAATGGAGACCAGCCTTAAAAAGTCCCTGAGTAGACAAAACTGATTTAGTCATACAAAGAAAGCTTAATTTAGGTTATTTTGCAAGACTAACCTGACCTGGGTCATTTCTTGCTTATGTCTCTGGAAATCATAAGCAAAACTTGGTCTGATACTAATTCTCTACCATTTAAGAAAATTCTATTATAAACAATCACTATGAAGAAAAAACAATCAATGTCTCCTCATAATATAAGTTGCCTTTTAATAACATGCACCTGAGATTCCTTTCATGTTTTAGTTTGAGTGTTCCTGGTTCACACAAGCTATCATTTTGTGTGTTCACAGTAAACTTTTACTAATTACTGCTTTGCTGATTTATTGGTTTTACTTAGGCTATTTCTGAACTTTTGACATAAGGAACAAATACTAGCTCAATGTACCTATCTCATCTGGGCAGAAACTTTACTCCATAGATTGTAAACCCCTCAAAATTGGTCTTGCTCACTATCCTCAGCAGAGGAAACATAGGAGTCATTTGCACTGAGGGTGGCTCACAAGACTGAGAAAAACTCACACACCCTCTGTGGTGTTTTTGTTTGCTTACTTCATTTTTTAACCAACTCTTGTGCCTTTGCCCTCATTCTTCACCTTTATCATGAGAACTTTATTCTAGATGCAGATAATTGAGGAAAGGGCCTTGCTAGTGGTCTATGTTGATAGTCATGCACCCTTACTCACCAAGGTTGAGACCAGAATAGAAGCAAGAAATGATGCCTCCTCTGTTCTGTGGAGCTGGCTTAGAGATTGCAGCTCTCTTCCACGCAGCAAAACATATTCCATCAAGAACCTTCATGTTGGCAGCAAAGTAGACAAGATCTGTCTTCTTGGCCTCCATGAGAAGATTTCAGCTGGGCCTAAGTGTCTTGCCCGAGTCCAACCCTGCCTATGCTAGACACCCTGGGCTTCTGGAAAAACAAGTGTTTTTCTCTGATTGGAAGATAACAAGCAATTCAAAGACAGACAGAGATTTATTATTATTGTTTAGGATTTGTTAGTAACCTCTATGGATTTCAACTTTCTTTAAATGCTCAATTCCTTTGAAGACATCTCTGAATGTATGTGTGTACTGAGCAGGTTTGTAAATTTATGTTGGGGCCTAAATAATTGTCAACCTACAGAAAGAAGTTTCATCCTATCTTGATTTTTATTACCTGAGAATCAGCTGGAATTTATTACCTGGAATTCATAAGAGAGTGGTTTTTAAGCACCAACAGCTACTTTGTTTTTTTGACAAGGAGAGATAGTTTGTAATTTCATTTAAATTATCTTCAACAGCTGGAAAAATCACATTGTCCAAAACAATAAATATGCACTTTTATAGCTGGTGTTCATTGATACCCTGATGGCTCTTAATCACTCCAAAAAGCTTTGGAACTTTTTGTTTTCATAGGTAACTTATGGATTAAAATGTGATCAAAGTCTTCATTAAATCTGAACATTTTAATTTAGATATAGTTGACATAACATATTACTTCCAGGTGTAAAACAAAATTATTCAATATTTATTATGTGATTATCTCAAAACTCTAGTTAACATCCATCATAACACAGTTATAATTTTTTTTATCCTTGTGACAAAACTTTTAAGATATACTTGCTTAGAAATTTTCATATGTACAACTCAGTATTAACTATAGTTCCCACACTGTACATCCCCATGACTTCTTTATTTTGTAGCTTGGATTTTGTGCTTTTTAGCCTCCTTCTTCCACTCCCCCAAACCACAAATCTGTTGTCCATATCGATGAGCTCAGATTACTTTTTTGATTCAACATATTATTGAAATAATTTGTCTTGTGTTATTTCACTTAGTGTAATGCCCTAAAGATCAATCCATATTCTCTCAAATGGCAAGATTTCCTTCTTTTTATGGTTGAATAATATTTCATTGTGCGTATACCATATTTTCTTTATCCATTCACCCATCAGTGAACATTGTTTGTTCCCAGTTCTTGGCTATTATAAATAATGCCTCAATGAATATGGGGATGCGGATATTTTTTTTCCAGTTAGCATTTTATTTCCTTCAGTTAAATACCCAAAAGTGGAATTTAAGGGTCATATGGTGATGCCATTATTATTTTTTTGAAGAAGTTCCATACTGTTTCCCACAGTGACTGCACCAATTTGTATTCCCACCAACAGAGCAGAAGAGTCCTTTATTCCACATCCTAGCCAACACTTAATTCTTGTCTACTAGATAATGGTTATTCTAATAGGTATTTGGTAAGACCACATTTTGGTTTTGATTTGCATTTCCCTGATATTTAATGACGCTGAGCACCTTTTCATGTATCTATCAGATATTTGTATATCTTCCTTGGAAAAAGTGTCTATCCAGATCCTTTGCACATTTTTTTTTTTTTAAATTGGGTTGTTTGCTTTTGTGTGTTTGAATTGTGTGAGTTCTTTAAATATTTTGGATATTAACCCCTTATCATAAATATAATTTAAAAATATTTTCTTTCATGTGTTAGGTTGCCTTTTCATTTTGTTGATGGTTTCTTTTGCTGTGCAGAAACTTTTTAGTTTGATGTAGCCCCACTTATTTATCTCTGTTTTTTTTTTTTTTTTTATTTTGCCTTTGCTTTTGGTGCCAAATCTAGAAAATCACTGGCAAGACCAATGACAAGGAGCTTGCCTCCTATGTTTTCTTCCAGCAATTTTATTGTTTCAGGTCTTACGTCAAATCTTTTGATTAATTTTGAGTTGGTTTTCAAGTATTGCTTAAGATAGGGGTCCAGTTTCATTTTTTTTTGCATGTGGCTGTCCAGTTTTTCAACACCATTTATTGAGAAATTATCCTTTTCTTATTGTATATTCTTGGCTCCTTTATTATAAATTAATTAACCTTGTATGGGTGGGTTTCTTCCTGGGCTCTATTCTTTCAATTGATATAAGTGTTTTTATGCTAATACAATACTGTTTTGATTATTGAAGCTTTGTAATACAATTTGAGATTAAGGAGCCTAATACTTCTAGCTGTGTTCTTTCTCAAGATTGCTTTGGTATTTGAGGTCTTTTACAATTCTATACAAATTTTAGGATTGTTTGTTCTGGTTCTTTAAAAAATTCCATTAGAATTTTGATATGGATTGCATTGAATCTATAGTTCACTTTTTTTTTTTTGTAGAATGGACATTTTAACAATATCAATTCTTCTAATTCATGAATACAGAATATCTTTCTATTCATTTGTATTTCTTTCAATTTCTTTCATCAAATGTCTTATAGTTTTCAGTTCTTTAACCAAGGACATCTTTCATGTTCTTGGTTAAAAATATTCCTAGCGTTTTAGTCTTCTTGATGCTATTGTAAATGGGATTGTTTTCTTAATATTTCTTTCTGCTACGTTATTAGTAGTATAGAAACTGAAGAATTTTTTGGATATTAATTATTGTATTATGAAGCTTTACTGAATTCATTTATGAGTTTTAAAAGTTTTTTGTGTGGGCTGGAATCTTTAAGGTTTTCTATATATAATATTATGTCATCTGCAAATAGTGACTATTTTACCTTTTTTTTCTGATTTGGATGATTTTTCTTTCTTTTTTTTTTGCCTAATTTTTTCTGGTTAGAACTTTGAATATTGTGTTGAACAACAGTGGCAAGAGTGGGCATGTTGTCTTGTTCCTAACATCACACATTGAGTATGATGTTAGCCGTAGGCTTATCCTATATAGCATTTAGTTAACATTCTCTAGCTTTTCATTCTTTATGATATGCACAAAATATTTAATTATCAAACCTAACACTACTGCATGTAGTCACTGACAAGTTTTTGTTTATCTAAATTGTATTTTTTCTTTTTGATTTTGATATTCCATAAGCAATTAATTTGTTCAAATCTTCTCAGATATTCATTTTGACTGAAAGCCATTAATATTAGATTTTAAAATATTTCTTTTTAAAAGACAATTTTCATATAATTAATCAATCATTTGTAAAGCATGTTGCTGTACAAAGAGATAACTCAAAATATATTCATTAACTCATGTAATATAATTCTTAATCTTGTATTCAATATGTAATTATGAAAATACCTTTCAAAAGTACTGGTTTGTTACTAGAAATGTTTTATTGAATTTTTTAGCATTCACATCAATATAAATAATATTTTGATGTTGAACTACAGAATAGAAAATTGTTTGTAAATCATCTCAGACAAATTTAGAAATAATAGTGAAATCCAGAAAGTACACTGTGGCATGACTCAAGTAGCACAGAACATGGACGCAGAAAAGATGGATTTAATTCCAATACTATTGCAGGCATGACCTTAGGCAAGTTACGCCACCTCATTTGATTGTAGTTACCACATCTCTCATGTAAGAGTTTTAATGTGACATCTAAAATCCCTTCTAGTTGTAGTAATTTCATACATATACTCTATGTAATAATTTATAAACTTAGATTTCTGTATTAATTATACCTCATTTCAAATACAACACTCTTTTGGTATTTATTAGCTTTACAATACTTAAAATTTATTTAAACACCCATCACAGTAGTACCTCTATTGTGATGTATAATTATAACATGCCATCAAGGTATCATGAAGAGAATTATGAACAAAAATTATAGGTCATCATACAGGAAAATTGATGAATAAAGATGCCCTAAGGTGATTCCTTCAAATCACAGTGTCAGTTATTTTTATACAGTGCCGCTTTTCTTTAGTATATAGAGCAAATTACTATCTGAACATAGAGGTTCTCTGAAGGTTGAACTAACATTTTATGTATGAAATAATGATAATTTAATCCAGACACAGCTCATCTGTTTTATCTATAGGAAAGATTTCTGTTAACTGCTCATTTCTACAGACTAGATACTGTGCTCGGGATGAGGATGGGGTCATTTAATGTTCCAATAATGGAAACATTGTGTAGATATGGTTGATGTGTAATGTACCTTGAAATGTGCCCCGAAGTAGACTTCTATTAGTAGAGCCAAGGACTTGAAAGAAAATATATATTAGTGTTAAGTAAATTAAAAATCCTATACCACTTCAATTTATTAGCAAAAAAAAAAAAAAAAGTTAACTTTTAAGATGAAAAATACATAGATTTACAATGTGAAGCAAAATTTATCTTGATGACCTCAGGTTGGTGGTAGTTCAGTTAATTATGGTGCTGGTGGCACTCTTGAACAATCATATCATGGTAGGTAATAACAGAAACATATTAAACTTTAAATTAGCTAAACATCAAACTGATTTTGTTAACTCTTCAAAAATATTGAAAAGAGAGTTAATTTAAAGATTGTAAAATTTCAAAATTAAACTTGTGGCCAAAATGACATGCCTAGTTCATAAGGATAATTATAAGCTATACATTTTAATTTGGGGCACCAAAGGTAATTAACTAGTCACATTGTAATTTTAGCTTTTCAAAATATCCACCTTTAAGTGATTAGGTAATAGTGATGAAGGCCTGTGCAATTGCCACTACTCAATGCTTTTTGGTTCTAGTTGTAAGATATATCTAAAATCCAAGTACATCTCATCATGTACACTTACACCTACCCTGTTGTCAGCTGCTAACCTTTCTCGTGTGGATCAATGTGATACATCCTATATAACAGTCTTCTCTTCTAGTTTTGTCCACATGCCTCCCACATGCTGATTCCACATTCAATATAGAATCCAGAATTATTTTTAAAAATATATTAAATCTTGTCACTTTGTTTGAAACCTTGTAGATTCTTTCCATTCCATTCAGAGGAAAAAAAGTCAAACCCCTTTGGTAGCCCCAGAAGATGACAATCTGACCCTATTACCTCTGATTGATCTTTCATCTGCTCTGCCCTGCTCACGCTGCTCCATTTATAGCAGCTTACATGATATTCCTCATGTGCATCAGACAGTCTCTCAAAACAAGATCTTTTTTATTACCTGTTCCTTGTACCCAAAACACATTTTCCAGATTTTTATATGGCAAACTCTCATTAACTTATTACTCTCATTAACTTATTTAATGTTTCATACCATTCACTGATCACATTCACAATCCCACCATGGTTCTATTTTTGTTAACCATAGTTCTTTTAACCATGTTACATACTATATAACATACTAAATATGCATATTGGTTATTGTCTGTCTCTTTGTGCTAGAAAATGAATATTTTCAATAGTATGCCAATAAATTGGCTCTTTAAAAAAGTCCTCATTTGAATTGTTTGCATGATTTTCATGGTGTAAATATTCTGCTGATTGCAGTGAATAACTGGCTCACGACCATCCTTAGTAATTAACAATTTGTTCTCATAAACTAGAATTGGCCAGCACCAACCACTAGAAATCTATATTTTTTTGTTTACCAATATGTCCCACACGATTAATGCTACAATCACATCAAGTGGCAGTTTTAAAGTTTAGCAAGTTAAATTCTTTTTTTGTCTGTATTTAAAACTAAGTCTAACACAAACCAAGAATAAATCAGTAATTTCTGTCCACTTATGTCAGATTGAATAAACCAGTCTCTAAATAGATATTTAAATAAATAGGAAATTAATAGTAAAAATTATCTTCAATCCTTAAATGATTAAATGCTTGCACATTTCTTAATTTTATAAATAATCAACATTGAATGCATCATATTTTCCATGTAAAAAGCATCCACAGCTATGCTTTACAATCCAGTGCATTATTTACAAACTTCCTAAAGATAAAATCTCATTTTTAAATTCTCTCATTTAACTTTCTTCATTTTTTATGGATTTAATAGTAAATAATTATCATCATATATGTCTTTGTAGTTTTTAAAGCAACAATTAAATCATTTCAGATTCTTGGCCTGCATGTTAAAAATTAGCTTTTGTTATTGTTTTTAATCTACTCTGGGATTTGGTTTCTTAAAATAATTTCAGGTTCTTTTTCTTTTACAGAAATTAAAAGAAGATAGGTAGATATAAAGGCATATATGAGTGTATATATATGTAATTATAGAGATATATATAATTAAGATAAATTCTATGTCTTATTATTATTTAAAATAATAACTTTTTTCTGAGAAAAAAATGCCACATGAATGACAAGATCATAAAGAAAAACCTGATATTTTAAATAAAATATTTCATATTTTAAGAGACAACATCTTAAAAGTCAAAATCACTTTAGTTTTATATACAAAAATTTTAAATTTTGAAAACAAGGTAATATTAAAATATCAAATATTTTAAGATGTGTCACTTTTAATGTGAAAGGTAGCTTAAAATTAAAAAAAAATCAAAGATTTTTAGGTATATAGAAAAAGAAAAATAAATGACAAACAGTTGCTGGGAACATAAAAAAAATAAGCGATTTTCAGATGTGGTATGACATTTCAGTCTCAAGTGACATTAAACAATGCTGGATCTAAATGATTATTCTTTCTTGTTTACTTATTTTAATAACTTACTATAGTCTTATTACTTGAATAATGTCCTACTTCTACAACAGATTAGAAATTTATTGATATATTTATGATCTGGAATGAAGTAAACTTTTCATTTACAGCAAGAAATACATGAAAACCTTTAACTATGCCCACACCAAAGTTGTTGTTGGCAGACAATACTAAACTAATTAAGCAGATGAACATATACAGAAGATTAGCAGAACATTTAGCACCTAATTTCTGTGGAGAGTCCAAGAGGTTTTTAAAAAAATCGCATATGCCTTTAGAATAATGAAAAGTTTCTCGTCTATGAGTTAACTATCTGATATGATTGCATTTGGTTAAACAGAACAGAAAATCTGGCTAAGAACTTTAGTTCTAGTTTTCCTGTTTTTTCCAATTCACATTCCTTGAAACCAAACACTGAACTCTTGTAATTTCATAATATTTAATACCTGAGAGATGCATATTTCCCTAACTTTAATAATCTGGTGCTTTTCCTCTTATTTTTTTTCTCTAAAATAATGTGGTTGTTAATAATATTGTATTTTATTCTAAATGGATTTTAGAAAGAGTCTCAAATTTCACCAAACGAAAAAGATTTTTTGAGACATCAATAAGAATTATATTAATGAGTAACTTTATTAATACTTAGCATTATTGAAAGAATATTTTTTATAATTAAATTAATAAATTCCCACTGCCCTATTACCTGCAATGTACCATTACTTTGTCTTCTTACTTCATTTTAATATATCTAGCATATCTTCCCTGCCTACTCAGCTGTCATACAGACCTTCACTGTAAGTGATTTTCAGCTTTTTTGAAGATGGCTTCTTATCAAATTGAAATTTATCCAAAAGCACCTGAAGTGATTTCATGTACACCACATATCCTAAATATTAAACAGGTTATCCTGACCTCATAGGCAGAATTTTATGAACTATTGGTTTTGCCTTTGGATAATTTATAAAATGATTGACACTCTATGAGTGTTCCCTGTGGTCCTGAGAAGAGAACTGCCTACGTGCGCACACATTATAAAATAACAGACAAATCAAGTGACAAACACATGAATACAGTATTTTATTAGTATAAATTTCTGAATATAAAATGTAATAATAAAACAACAAATAGTATTGTGTTAGCTATTTAATATATCATCTTATGTATCTCTCGCAATGTGCCTATTTTTAGAATTTCAGGAGTCCTCCTATAATTTCTATTAATTTAAGAATTAAATTTGTAGTTTACTAAATCAATGTAATGATCATAAATGTCACTTAAAAGAATTAAATGGATTAGAGAAAATAAAACATAATAGGACAGAAAACATGAGAATAAAATATCAGTAGTAAGGTTTAATCCTTTTTCATTAAACTTTATTTTAATCTTGTGTGTGTGTGTTTTCACTGGAAAACATGTTTTTCCTTGAGTCAATAGTCAAACACTTTATCATTGCTCTGAGATACAGATTTAGGTGTGAATTGGCTATGTCACCCATTTGAAGCATTTTTAACTATGTTATATGTTTTATTACAAGACAAATTTAACATCTCACTAAAAACACATAGGAATTTATTTGATTGTGGTTTCAGTTTGTATTATACCCTTACTAAGAATGCCGAGTCTATATTTTTACGCTTATTTGGCAGTTCTGTTTTCTCTTTTATGAAATGCTTTTATGTGTATTTTTAAAATTTGTTTTTTGTATTTTCTTTATGCTTATATATATACAGTATATATATATATATATATATGTATATATTATTTTATTTTATTTTTAGAAGTTCTTTAAATACTTAAATATCTTTAGGTACCTTGGGTATATTTAGGTACCTTTTACTCTATTACACATGTTGTCATTATCTTTTCCTAATTTTATCTTTTCACTTTCTTCATAATGCCATGTGCTAAACATATATAACTAATTAAATATAATTGAATTTATAAAAATCTTCATTGTAGTAAGGGGATTTTTCATATTTTTTAAAAAAATTTTATATCATGTGGACATAAATATATCCTATCTTAACTTTTTCCCTTCACATTTATTCTTCAATTCATTTTGGATTTATTTTTTGCATATGGTTCAGTTTAAGCCTTATGTTTCACTATTTTTTTAGCACCTTTAAAATCATTAAATAAAGAATTTGTCTTTTTCCCAGGTTAAGCTCTGCTAGTAATTATTTTCTATATACGGGTATCTTTGGTAGTTTAATATATGTTCTTTGCATCTAATCATTTGCTATATCATCTATTCCTTCGCCATTCTCTTAGTTACTATGGCAATATGTTAAGTACTAATATTTGGGACTATTACTTAACCTGATGGGATTTTTAAAGTTTAGTTTTATTTCATTCCTGTTATTAATTTTTTTCTTAAACTTTTTATGTCCAAAGTACATGGCTGATATATCAATTTATATTTCATATTAAATATTATATTTTACTTTATAGTCAAGTGCATGAGATTTTTTCAATATTTTGGTCTTTATGTGACACAACAGAAAGAATAAATATCCTAAAGTAGTTTCCTCAAAATTCCTACGAATTCTGGATAAATGAAAAGAAAGCTTTCTTTAAATACTAACTTGTTATAGTCTAGGTATTTCACTTAAATAAATTAATTAATCTTTGTAATCTTTAGCTTCCTCATACAAGAATTAGATTAATAAAGGACGCCATGCCATTCAGTTGTTTTGCTATTTAAAATTAGCTAATACATGCCTGATGCCCAGTTTGCTCTGCTGGCAGCAGTGGTGTCTCATAACTTCCAAGCACAAATTCTCATGACCCAGATATTCTGAACTGCCTACAAAGTCACTACATATGACATTGAGTTGTGAAACAACTTCAAATCAGAGAAGCAATTAGCTTCAGCTTTTCTCTCAGGACCAGGCATATAACACTTAGAGTATGGTGCCAGCTCCTATTTCCTATGCAACTGCATCCCAGTAATACCAGTCATTACCTGATTATCTAGGTGATATAGGTATTTGGTCTGATATGTAAACCTTAGCCAGATTATCAACCATGTTAGATCTAGCATGGGTAAATTCTTAACAATTTCTTGAGTTATTGTTCAAAGAGAATGTAGAGAATTAATTATTTAGACACCACGTCTGAGGCTTTGCGGCTTGTATATTTTGTTTGAAATGTAAAGTGTGAAATTAAAGCAACATCATATTTTTATTTAAAGCAATTGAGGAATTATATTTCTAGCAGTATGATGGAAAAGTTACTCTGAGGATGATTTTAATGTGAATAGCTCTTGGATAAATTGAAATAAGCATGATTTGTTGCATTGCTAAGTTCATAATAAAGGAAAGATCAAGAGTTCTTATAAAGAAAGGGAAAAAAAGAGAGGAGAAAAGCAAAGAGGAAGGAGGAAATGAAAGAAGGAAGGAAAAAAGAGTGGGAAGGAGGAAAGAGGGAAGGGAACAAAAGAAAGAGGATAGAGAATGGCATGAGAAAGGAAGGAAGAGAAGGGAAGAGAAGGGAAGTGAGCTGAACCAAGAATAATGACATTCTGGAAACAAAAATTATAGGTTCTCTGTGGAATTGGGAGGCTGATCATCCCAAGTGAGAGAAACTGAATTTAACTTTTCTATATTAAATCAAGAACCCAGTGAGAACTAGATTCATCTCATTAACACGGTTTGGATTCTATTGAAAGTATATTTAAATCTTTCTAATTCGGCATTAAGATGTCTCAGTATAGACTCTTAGAATACTCATGGATTAGATTCAACATAATAAAATAAACAAGGAAAAAAGCCACCAATATTAATAGTCAGAAAAAAAATATAGAAAATATTTAGATCAAGGATTTTAGATATTTTAATTTTTAATTTTAAATATGAAATAAGTATATTTAATATGTTTAAAGAAATAAAAGAAGAAATATAATTAATGAAGTAAGAATATATTATTTAAAATAATAAGGATGATTTGACTATAAATATTTTGAAATGAATAATATATTTATGGAAAGTAAAAATTTAATGATGGGTTTAAAATAAGACCATATCAGCTGATGAGAGAATCAGACATTATCTGCAGTGCACGACAGAGAAATAGATTGGATATATTAAGGAGAGGTCGAAAGACATAAAGGTGAGACGAGGAGATCTACAATCCATCAAACATACGTAAAAACCAAAATTTAAAACCTTTATAAGAATAAGAGATATTTTTATGACCATGGGGTTAGAGAAGTTTTTCTTAAAAGAGACAAAAGAAAAAGCTAACTTAAAAAAAAATCTCTTTTTCAAAGGACATTAAAGAGAAAAAAGAGAAACCATGAAATGAAATTTGAAATAAATATATTTCCAGTGGGATTACATCCTGAGAATATAAAAAACTCAAACATATTAATATGCAATAGAAAAATAATTTATTGGCAAATATGACAAGGTTATGTTAAGAAGTATCTCACATAAAAAAATAAAACTAGAAAATAAATAGGAAACTATTCAACCTAATAATTAGGAAAGTGCAAACTAAGACTAATAGGACATCAATTTAAGTTCATTGGATAGAACATAACCAGTAAGACCACAATGCTATGAGTAGTAAAGTGTATGAGAGGTGGATACTTTTAACATATTTGCATTGGCATCAATTATGAAAACAATGTAGCATCACTGCTTAAAATTAAAAATACAGAAGCTCTCTTGACTAAATAATTCCATTTATATGTATGTAACCTAAAAGAAACACTTGAGGCATGCATCATGAGATTTTTAAAGAATGCACCTGGCCATCTTGCTTAAATTAGTAAACAAACAAAAGAAAAAATAAAAATGGAAGCAACTCAAATGTTTAACACAAAAAATGAATAAAAAGTTATGCTATAATTATACAATGGCATATTTAAAACATTAAATATTAATGATCTATATCTACATAAAATGTCATAGATGATAATAGACATTTAATGTTGAATAAAAAAGCAAATCACAGGACAAATTTAGACTTAGATATTATTTTTTAAGTCTCAAAAAATAAAACAAAACTACATTTATTTTGGATTTATATGTACAATTTTTATCATTGAAGTTCAGAGAGGAATGCAGAAAATTAATTATGGGAGACAGGAACAGATTAATATAAAGCACTAAAAGCTTACAGAATACTCTGAAGTGCGGAGAAGTAAAGAGCAGAGAAAATTGCACTTTCAAAATTTTGGAAGGCTGCAAAAACTCAGGAAAGACAGTAATTTTGTTGGCTAGTGGCCACATCAAGTAGATGATTTATATGAAAATGCATACAGGCAGATCAAAATCTTCCTCTTCTCTTTGGAGATTGATGAAGTTTACTACTTCTGCCTTCAAAATATTACATGCTTCTCAATATCAAAATTTAACCAAAAAAAAAAAAATGCTATTGGCAGTTGTAGCAAGAAATGTAGTTCTAGGTTTCTTTCCAATGAGATGGGCAAAATATGAAGGCAGGTGAAATTGATGCTGTGTTGTAAAAAAATTATGCAGCACAATAATAAATATATTTTAAAAAGTTAAAGCAGTGCTAAATACAAAATTCAGGATATTTGTTACCTCTTGTAACAGAGGGAAAATTCGGGGAATGCATATATATGTTGGCGTTGGTGATGCTCTAGTAGTTAGTTTGCTTATTTCCTGCTTCGGAACTTTCACGTACACCACATATCTATTTTAATGAATAAAATACCAAAATATAAAATTTTAAAGACTGAAAAATATTTGGTTTAAATATTTAAAATCTATACTATATTACTGTATTATAGGTACACAGATTTAATTTGCTGTGGTGATAAATTTTATAAATAACATCAGCATATATTTTAAAAACAAATATTTCTGATTTATTATATATGTATATAGTGAGTGTTGTTTAAAAATATTTGACTTGAAATCAAATATGCACAAATTACTTTTTCTACTCTGTTAAAAAATATTAATAATTACATTTTTCTATCTGCACTTAGTTCCTATTTTGTGGAAAATATTGATCATTCCTAGAAACAAAGGAAGACTGTTCTAGAAAAATCTTATAAAAAAGCAGTTAGCAAATTTAATACATAGATTTAGACATAATAATTTTTTTCACAATATTCTTAATAGTACAAATATCAAGTTTATCCTATGTACGATGCCTTCTTACTCCCTTCAAATCACCAGCCATAGAGGTAATTTTTACCATGTTGCTATTTCATAATAGCCTAGGAATTTAAAAAATATATATGTTTCTTTAAACTAGATTAAAATCTCTATTTTATAAAAGGATAGTTATAGAATATATAAAAAATTCAAAGGAATATAACAAAACTTATTAAGACTCCTTGAAAAACAATTAAAACAGAATAATAATCATAATAAAAAATTATCTTAATAAACAACTTCTAGTAATAAAAATAATTATTATTTTAATAAACCCAGAAAGAAAAAAGCATGTATAGTTGTTTTGAGATAATAGACAGACAAATGTATAGTTGTTTTGAGATAATAGGACAGACAAATTGTCATTGTTTTCAAAAAGTTAACTACTAGTTTACCTTATAAACAGAGAGAACCAAGATTGATACTGTGAGTTTGAAATGGTTTCCTTCCATTTGAAAACAGTATCAATATATATAGTGATAATTACATTTATATTTATACATATGAAAGATTCATATACATATGAAGTATATCAGTAGATTTATAAAAGTTCATATTATATCTAAAAACTGTTACGTAACAAAAGCCTTCATTCTTTTAAATATATATAGAATATATACTTTCTATTCAAACATGCATCTGGAGAAAAAAGATTTCTCACTAGCTAAAAAACAAAACAAAACAAATTTCCTCTTAATTTCTTTGGATTTCACATCTCTAAATTCAATACGTATGTATAAAATTTACCTGACACCATTTTAACTGTTAAAAAAATGACAAATTCTATATCAGAAAAGAAAAAAAGAATAAAAGAATTGGTAGAACAAAAGCTACTGCATAGCTATTCTCTGTTCATTTCTCATACTGAGTCCTTTTCATTTTCTGAACAAACAGCCAATTGTTGGTGGAGTGAGTAGAGCCATTTAACTGTGCCAGCTACTACCACCTGCTGAAACTAATTAAGTGTGATTACAAGGTAGTGAAGAGGTGGCAACATTATCATAACCACCCAAAATTCTTGGTTTGAGAGAGTGCCCAGAATCCCAGGGCATTCAATCAACAAAGACAAATTGTTCAACTCGTACAGAAGGTCTCTGAAGCAATTTATTTAGACCAGTGCTTTTTTTGGCTACTTATATAGCACCAAGTAAAATAATGAATTCATTATATTTAATCTTATATCAGGTAATTCAAATCAGCATGGAAGTCAAATCAATTCTATAATATAACTGACTAGATTTAATTTTTTCTATAAAAAAAGACGTCATTTGTCTTGAAAGATTAAACATATGCCATTTAAAGTAGAAATTAGTATTCCAAAGTAACTGGCATTATAAGATTTATTCAAAATTTTCAGTTTTGCAAAACAGTTCTAAATGAATAAGGGTATTAGTAAACCTCAGGTGTTAAATAGAAAGTTGTTAAACCCTCTAAACATAGAGCAGAGTTCATTAAAACCAATGCAATCAATTACGTTATCAACATTATTTAATGTGACATTACCTGATAGGCAATGAAAATAGCATCCTCAGAAAAACAAAAAATAGAAATAATTCCATAAATGGCAATCAGGTTTGCAGTCTTCCAGTCAGTTCTCTTTTCCTGTGTGTATGGAACTATAATTAATACTTCTAATGCCTGAGTTTGAGATTGCCAATACAACATTAAATAATATAAATAAATAAAGATATAAGAGAATTAAGGGAATCATTTTATGAATTCAAGCAAAAAAAAAAAAAAAGAAAAACACCCACAAGGAAACAAACGAACAAATAAAAAAACAATAAACATTTTAAAATTGGAAACAAAGAGTTCTTTCAAACCTAAATTATCCAGGTAATTTCCTTGATTTTTTTGTAGGTAATGCATATATTGAGAAGATGTACATGTTAAAGGAGAAACAATTATTGCTGCTATTGGAGATACAAAAAGGTCAGCAATTCCAGATAATTAGTTCATTATATATCCATTTAAGAAAGATTAAATTTATTAGCATATTAAATAAGTAATTCCTATGACCGTTGGAATAAGTTTTAAAATGCAACAAAGTGGTTGCTAGGGAAGATATGTATGTTCTTGTTCGATATTCAATGAGGCATAGCAGTCATTTGAAGGAAAAGAAGGAAAAAAGGTGGGAAGGAAGAAAAGAGAGGATTAGATGATGAGGAAGGAAAGAAAAAAGTGAAAGGAAGGGTTTAAGACCCCTTTATTTCAATTGCAGGTCAATAATTAATACTAGGATGCTTGATAGATTTTTTAAAGAAATGATTAATAAAATCATTTCATTAATAAAAATATTGCTCAAAAAGAGACTTTTTTTGCAAACTACTGATATATATGAAAGATTCTATTGACATTTTTTCTGTATGATTTCTAGAAGATATCCTAAGAGATCAAAGAAAGTAACTTAATAAAGTATTCAATACATCTTAAGCTACACTTTCAGACTCTTAGAAGTGAATGAGTGGATAGTAGAATGGAGTTTAAAAGGAAAGAGAAGTCGAAATAGAATTTTGCTTTTTAACCTGACATTCTAGGAATTGTACATACAAAGGCTGAACTGCAGGTAAAGGTTTAGTTATTTTTTATTGTAAGTCTATCACTTTACTTGTTGTAGCAAAATAAGTAACACATGACAATTACATGAATTGAAAAATACAGAAAAATAAAAAGCAGCAAATGAAAAGAAGTTATGATTCTACAACACAAAACCCTTTAATCAATCAACTTCTCAATCTCCCCCGACCTCTCTCTCTCTCCCACTACCACTTCTCTCTCCTTTCCCTCTTCTCCCTCTTCTCTCTCTCTTCTCTCTCTCCTTGCTTTTTCATACACACATATACACATTTATTTATATAATTGGGATCATGAATGAAATTTAAATGACATTTTAATTCTACTTTTGCAAATTGATATTGCAGTATATTTTTCCAGGCAACCATTTTTACCAAAGTGACATTTTGTTAAAATCCTTGCTATTTAATATTCTATATTTGTGTATGCTTCTGTTTATTTAGTTGTAGATGGACATGTACAGTTTTACAGAGTTCTAATTAAAATAATAATTTCACAGAGACCTAAAGTAGCTGCTTATAAGAACCCAGTGAGAGAGAGAGGCAGTAGAATGCATTTGCTGAAGGTTGTGTTCACTAATTCTTTGAGAGATATTCATTGAGAATCCTCAATGCTAACAGCTCCTCAATATATCATGGTCCCCAGAAAATAGAGCAAGTCTGAGATGAAACCTTTCTGCTCCAGTGGGAAAAACAAACTCCAGACATTTGTTGAGGGGTCAGGGCCAGTAATTAAAGGACTCAGGGCAATTTTTGTAGTTATAGCTGCAACGATGTTACGTAAAAACATAATAAGCACATGAGTAACAAAATCATAGCAAAAATACTTGCTTATAAATACAATGTACTTTTACCACCCACTACATAACTATAAATGTATTTTCTGGCTGGCATGTTTTCTTTGCTCTGATGTTTGTGACAAATACTCTTTTTTTGGTTGCCCTCTTTAACAGTCAGGAAATTCTTTAGAATTCTTCATAACTTCTGAGCAGGTCTTTAGATTTTGAATTTCAAATACTAACTGAGAAAAAGATTTTCTCCTAAATAATAAAAAGCTCTCAACAATCTGTAATCTCATCAGAAAGAGAACAGCTGCCAACAAGAGAATTGTTTGGAACTTCCTTTTCTCAGAAATATTTCTTCTTATGGATGAACTCTCAAAGTCCTAGGAAAAATTTTCATGTTACAGAAGGCTTCTTCAACTCTTTAATATCAGATGTGTTTAATTTGGGAAAAGTATTAGAACTGAACAATTTTAATTTGTATACTATTTGGTATATACGCTTTGCTTCAGTAAGAAGTCTTATTTAATAAAATTGTGTACCAAAGATACTGAATGACCTCACTCTGAATATAAACTAAAAGCCTGGCAGAATGCTTGGCGTTGCTGCTCCCTTTGGTTGTTCTGTCTGGTATGGACACCCAGATAAAGAAATAGTTTTTTGTCAACACTCAGTGTGCCTCTTAGTGGCTTGAATGAGCTTATCTAAGTGGCTTTAAACTTTCCAAAGTAGCCAGTAACCTGACTTCAAAAGCGTATATCAATTTGCCTATTCTTGAATTTTGTAAATGGAAATACACAGTGGTACATTTTATGTCTGATCTATTTCATGAAACATTTTATTTGTAATATATTTATCCATGTTGTTACCTTTCTTATTGTTGTATTATTTTCCATTGTATAAAGAAATCACATTATATTCACCATTTAGCTGAGGATGAAGGTCTGATTTATTATAAATAGTACTATTATTTACCATCTGTAATAGTTCATTAGGTCAGTCTTAACAAAATATCAAATTGGGTAGCTTAAACAACAGAAATTCATTTTTCACACTTTTGTAGGCTGGAAGTCCAAAGTCAAGATGTTAGATAGTTTGATTTCTCCCAAGACCTATCTCCATGGCTTGCAGATGGATACCTTTTTGCTTTGTCCTCACATGTTTTTTTCTCTGTGCACGCCCATTCCTAATGTCACCTTCTCTTCTTATAAGGATCACAATCATGTTGGATTAGGCCCACCTTTGTGACTTCATTTAACCTAATTATTTCTTTAAAGTCTTATCTCCAAATACAGTCCCACTGGTGGTTAATTCTTCAACATGACTTGGGACGGGGGGCACGATTTAGTTCATAACACTATCACGGTATATCACGGTTTTAGTTTTCTAGGTTTTTTTTTTTATATATAAATAGTAATAGTCACTCTATTTTGTCTGTCTTATTTCACTTAGGATAATTATTTGGAAATTTGTACATGAATAACAGTACATCAAAAATTCATTCTTTTTTATTGATGAGTGGTATTTTATTATATGGATATGCCACAATTTATCTATGCACCTGTTACTGGACATTTTGGTGATTTCTAGTTTTAACTCTTACAAATAAAGCTACTATGAATGTTTATGCATTATAAAGTATTTTAAAAGATATATAAATTCATTTCTCTTGTGAAAATATGTCAAAGCAAAAATGGCTCTATCACATGGTAGGTGTATTTTAACATTTCGAGAAATTACTAAGATGTTTTCCATAGTGATTTTACCATTTTAAATTTCTATCAGCAATATATGAAAATTTCGGATCTATTATCTCCTTGTCAATACTCGATATGGTCAGATTATTTAAAATGAACCATTCCGATAAATGTGTGATAGTACCTCATTATGGTATTAATTTGCATTTCCATGATGAGTAATATGTTAAACATTGATTTCTGTAAATATTTCCTTCCACATATCTTTGGTGAATTATCTGTTTGAAGTCGTTGTCTTTTTTAAAAAAATTGCCAGTTTTTAATAAATTCCAGATTTATCAGATTTCTCATTCTATTCTTTATCACACATATGGCTTATATATTTTTGCATTCTGTGGTTTACGTTTTCATAATTTTTACAGTGTCATTTAAAGAACAGATTTTAATCTTAATGAAGACAAACTTGGTCTTTTATAAACCATATTTTGTATATCATATTTTAAGAAATATTTATCAAACCCAAGCTAACAATTTACTTCCAGAAGTTATGTAGTTTTTAAGTATTACATTTGATTTGTGATCCATTTATTCTACTTTTGCAAATTGATATTGCAGTATATTTTTCCAGGCAACCATTTTTACCAAAGTGACATTTTGTTAAAATCCTTGCTATTTAATATTCTATATTTGTGTATGCTTCCGTTTATTTAGTTGTAGATGGACATGTACAGTTTTACAGAGTTCTAATTAAAATAATAATTTCACAGAGACCTAAAGTAGCTGCTTATAAGAACCCAGTGAGAGAGAGAGGCAGTAGAATGCATTTGCTGAAGGTTGTGTTCACTAATTCTTTGAGAGATATTCATTGAGAATCCTCAATGCTAACAGCTCCTCAATATATCATGGTCCCCAGAAAATAGAGCAAGTCTGAGATGAAACCTTTCTGCTCCAGTGGGAAAAACAAACTCCAGACATTTGTTGAGGGGTCAGGGCCAGTAATTAAAGGACTCAGGGCAATTTTTGTAGTTATAGCTGCAACGATGTTACGTAAAAACATAATAAGCACATGAGTAACAAAATCATAGCAAAAATACTTGCTTATAAACACAATGTACTTTTACCACCCACTACATAACTATAAATGTATTTTCTGGCTGGCATGTTTTCTTTGCTCTGATGTTTGTGACAAATACTCTTTTTTTGGTTGCCCTCTTTAACAGTCAGGAAATTCTTTAGAATTCTTCATAACTTCTGAGCAGGTCTTTAGATTTTGAATTTCAAATACTAACTGAGAAAAAGATTTTCTCCTAAATAATAAAAAGCTCTCAACAATCTGTAATCTCATCAGAAAGAGAACAGCTGCCAACAAGAGAATTGTTTGGAACTTCCTTTTCTCAGAAATATTTCTTCTTATGGATGAACTCTCAAAGTCCTAGGAAAAATTTTCATGTTACAGAAGGCTTCTTCAACTCTTTAATATCAGATGTGTTTAATTTGGGAAAAGTATTAGAACTGAACAATTTTAATTTGTATACTATTTGGTATATACGCTTTGCTTCAGTAAGAAGTCTTATTTAATAAAATTGTGTACCAAAGATACTGAATGACCTCACTCTGAATATAAACTAAAAGCCTGGCAGAATGCTTGGCGTTGCTGCTCCCTTTGGTTGTTCTGTCTGGTATGGACACCCAGATAAAGAAATAGTTTTTTGTCAACACTCAGTGTGCCTCTTAGTGGCTTGAATGAGCTTATCTAAGTGGCTTTAAACTTTCCAAAGTAGCCAGTAACCTGACTTCAAAAGCGTATATCAATTTGCCTATTCTTGAATTTTGTAAATGGAAATACACAGTGGTACATTTTATGTCTGATCTATTTCATGAAACATTTTATTTGTAATATATTTATCCATGTTGTTACCTTTCTTATTGTTGTATTATTTTCCATTGTATAAAGAAATCACATTATATTCACCATTTAGCTGAGGATGAAGGTCTGATTTATTATAAATAGTACTATTATTTACCATCTGTAATAGTTCATTAGGTCAGTCTTAACAAAATATCAAATTGGGTAGCTTAAACAACAGAAATTCATTTTTCACACTTTTGTAGGCTGGAAGTCCAAAGTCAAGATGTTAGATAGTTTGATTTCTCCCAAGACCTATCTCCATGGCTTGCAGATGGATACCTTTTTGCTTTGTCCTCACATGTTTTTTTCTCTGTGCACGCCCATTCCTAATGTCACCTTCTCTTCTTATAAGGATCACAATCATGTTGGATTAGGCCCACCTTTGTGACTTCATTTAACCTAATTATTTCTTTAAAGTCTTATCTCCAAATACAGTCCCACTGGTGGTTAATTCTTCAACATGACTTGGGACGGGGGGCACGATTTAGTTCATAACACTATCACGGTATATCACGGTTTTAGTTTTCTAGGTTTTTTTTTTTATATATAAATAGTAATAGTCACTCTATTTTGTCTGTCTTATTTCACTTAGGATAATTATTTGGAAATTTGTACATGAATAACAGTACATCAAAAATTCATTCTTTTTTATTGATGAGTGGTATTTTATTATATGGATATGCCACAATTTATCTATGCACCTGTTACTGGACATTTTGGTGATTTCTAGTTTTAACTCTTACAAATAAAGCTACTATGAATGTTTATGCATTATAAAGTATTTTAAAAGATATATAAATTCATTTCTCTTGTGAAAATATGTCAAAGCAAAAATGGCTCTATCACATGGTAGGTGTATTTTAACATTTCGAGAAATTACTAAGATGTTTTCCATAGTGATTTTACCATTTTAAATTTCTATCAGCAATATATGAAAATTTCGGATCTATTATCTCCTTGTCAATACTCGATATGGTCAGATTATTTAAAATGAACCATTCCAATAAATGTGTGATAGTACCTCATTATGGTATTAATTTGCATTTCCATGATGAGTAATATGTTAAACATTGATTTCTGTAAATATTTCCTTCCACATATCTTTGGTGAATTATCTGTTTGAAGTCGTTGTCTTTTTTAAAAAAATTGCCAGTTTTTAATAAATTCCAGATTTATCAGATTTCTCATTCTATTCTTTATCACACATATGGCTTATATATTTTTGCATTCTGTGGTTTACGTTTTCATAATTTTTACAGTGTCATTTAAAGAACAGATTTTAATCTTAATGAAGACAAACTTGGTCTTTTATAAACCATATTTTGTATATCATATTTTAAGAAATATTTATCAAACCCAAGCTAACAATTTACTTCCAGAAGTTATGTAGTTTTTAAGTATTACATTTGATTTGTGATCCATTTTGAGTTAACTTAGTATGTAGTATATAGTCTGTACCCAAATTCATATTTGGCAAATGAATGTCAAATTGTTCCAGTACTATTTGTTGAAAAAATTATACTTTCTTCACAAGAAGAACAAGAGGAAGAACAAGAAGAAGTAAATTTCCAGTACCCACTTCACACATTTTTTTTTTTTTTTGGTCAAAAAGCAATTTATAAAACAAAACTCATTAAAACAAGGCAATGTGAACTGTTTTTCACTATACACTGTAATGCCATTTGATTTATAATTTTGAGAAAGAAAATTTCTTTAGACAAAGTATTGCCAGTTAAAAAATTACTTAGGCTATACTGGCACTTTGTAAGGCATAGTGTTTTAATTACTTAGCATAGATTTGAGGTTTGTTGTCATAAAAATGGAAGGTCATTTTGCTGATGATTACAAAATTTTCCTGCAGATTTCTGAAAATTATCAGTTATTAAGATGGTCAATGAATAGTCATGCTGGGCCTAAAACTGAAAAAAAAAAAGTCTATAAGCGATAGAAAATAATTCCTATACCCAACCAATAAGAGAACTATATTTTTGGGAGAAATACAATAGACTCCAACTGAACAAATAGGAATAATATAAATTTGAATGTAATCATGTTAAGTTGTTCAGGGAAATTAACATGGAACTGGTCTAAAGTGGAAACAGCTAAATTATGAATGAAAGGGTGAGTTCTATCCAACAATACTGGTTAAAATAAAGATAATGTCATTGCCGAGTTAATTCTTTGCTCTTTTCAGATTACTTCTATCACTCTTTACTATCCTAGCTCATTCAAGTGTTCTAATTATGTTCACAGGAATAGAGCAGCTAAAATGTTAATTTATGATGTGACACTTTTTCAAAAGCCTAACAGTGTTATAGTGTATGGAAAATTAAAACGTAATTTTCTTTGCCCCATGTTAAAATTCCTGTTCATATGAACTGACATTAAAAAATTAAAGTAAAACCTTTTAGGAGAATTTAATTACACACTTCTTCCTACATCTTCCCTGTCAGATATCTTTCTATTATGTATATTATTAGAGTTTTTAGGCATTTTATGAGATATTTGATATCCCTCGTTCTGGTAAGATGGCTTCTTGGCTATGTGTTTAACTCATAACTCTGTACATTTCCATTTTTAGTTTTTCTGGATAGCTCATAACCAAACCATTTACCTACTGAGAGGAACTATAGCTGGATAAAAGAGGGAAAAAAATATTTTTGAAGGCACCTGAAGACAACTTCTGTGACAGTCAGAATTTGAGGGGTTATGATCCTGGAAGAAAGGAAAGTTCATGAAGTTGAACCAAAACATTATACATGCAAGTATGCCCCTTGGGTAATTTGCTAACTCTAAAGTGGAATGTAACACTCACACACTCCATTTCTGACACCAGATGTGCAGGGGATTTTTTTCCACAGAGACCAGTTCTCTTGACACCAGTTGGGTGTCCTACAATTCAATTCAATTCTGACATTTACCAGTCAGTTCTGACACCATCAGTTAAAGGCTCAGTCCCACAAAACTGCTCCTGACTTCCACTTCAGATGACATTTGCAAATAATAGTTTCCCAGGTTATCCACAACTTCTGTCCAACTTGGTTATAAATCAGAGGTTCTCACAAACCCTTCTTCAGGTTCTATAATTTGCTAGTGAATCATAGAACTCAGGAAAAGTTAACTTACTGTTGCCAATTTATAACAAAGGATATAATAAACAACACAAATGAACAGATGATGATACATAGGTCAAGATCCGGAACGGTCTCAAACACAGGAGCTCTGTCCCATGGAGTTGGGGAATGCCACCCTCCTTGCACATGAATGCGTT
>NW_011888807.1:2315824-2329647 GCF_000151845.1 Pteropus vampyrus
AAAAAAAATTACTGGGTATACAAAGGAAAAGAATCAGGAAAATAAGACAAGGGGAATAGATCCATGAGAAGATCTAAATTTTGGAAGTATTACTCATTGACTTTAAAATTTCTAAATGAGAATGGCATATTTCAATTATTTTTAGCTTATCATAAGATTAAATGAAAATTAATTAGCACAGCATATACCGGAAACCCAGAAAATAGACCCGTACGTACAGTGGGTCATCTTTCATTTTTATATTCTTTTCTAAGGTAATCTTATGATCACCTTGCTTCCCCTTACAACAAATATAACTGAACATGGACATGTTGTGATAGAAATGAGCCCTCTGGAAATAAGACATTTTCAGAGGGCCTGCATTCTCAGTGGCTTGGTTTGTTTTATCAGGGGTCAAACCAGCATTCAGAGAATTAGCATGGCAGATTGGGCTATGCGGCAACTGTAGTTTAAGTTGAGAATGAGCCCTCATGCTTTTTGCCTTCTCATCTAGCTTCTATTGTATCTGAATGTGTGTAGCAGCAGTTCCCAAACTTTTTGTCACCAGAGACCAGTGCTCCTATGAGAATCTAATGCCTGATGATCTGAGGTGCAGATGAGGCAGTGATGACAGCACTGGGGAGCGGCTGCAAATTAAAGTGAAGCTTCTCTAGCCTACCACTCACCTCCTGCTGTGCGGCCTGGTTCCTAAAAAGCCAGGGAATGGTACTAATCCAAGACTCCGGGGCTTGGGATTGCCAAGATTTTTACATTAGAAACTTACATTTCCTGATGTCAACTTACTTATTTTGAAAATTCCATCAGAGATTACAATTACTATCATCTTCGGCGGACTCTCTTATTAAAGAGATAAATAAAATAAATCATATTATATATTTTATTTATTTGTTTATTTATTCATTTGTTTCTGTTTATCTGTTTATTTCTTCGTATCTATCTTTCCCTCTGTTGGAAAGTAAAATTCAGGAGGGCAGGTGTTTTGTCAAGTTAGTGATATTTCTAATATCTGGAACCCACCATACCAAGTACAGAGTATTTGTTAATATGTAACTGTAATCCAATGCATCAATTAGGAATTTACTCTTTTCTTTGATCTATGTATCATACTGACCAGTACAAGCTTGTTTTTGTTACTGATACATTTTAAAAAAAAACGAAAACCACTTAAGAGATACTTACATGTCAGTATAACTTTTTAAATTAGGACATGTGTTTACATGTCCTAAAATCCATGTAAACACTTAACTTGTCTTAAACCTACTTCCATGGCTCAATAATCATCTGCAAAACATTAAGAAATATGGCATTAAGTTCCATGCTCCTACCTAGATGACTAATTTTAAAACTTAGAATTAGGTATTTTATTAATATCATAAGGAGGCTTGTGATTTTAGGCTTTTTAAAATTAGCAAAATCAGTTTTGTTTTTTTACCCAATAAAATCCAAAATATTTTCCATAGGCAGATTTCACATTTGGCACATGCATAAGAATTATCACAATATCTTCACATTTATAATTTTATGTGATCTTCAAAGCATTTGAAGTTATAAATCGATATGATCAACCCCAATTTATAAATTCAAAAATTAAACAGAGAAATATAAGTGCTATTCTAATGTCAGATAGATGGCAAAGTTCAGATTTGGGAATAGTGTAGTTTTTTCATAGTTACATTTAACAATGTATAATATAACACTATTTTATAATTTCAGTTTTTCAACAAAGGTGATAATAGCTGCCTAGTGTTTTGAGAAATGCTGTGCTCAAACATTTCATTCCATGGCTATTAATTTCTTGATTTTCATGGCAAGGTAAAATAATGACATTCTGAATTTGCTTGTGACCAAATGGTAACATTTCTGAATGAATTAAATTACATTGCTTTGTAGAGATATTCAAAAGCTTCAGCAGGTGTAAATTAATATGGCCAAAATTTAAATATAGACAGTTTCTGATTTTCATTTGCTCTACAATGTTCCTTTGAACTGCATCACGATAAAGTACAATATGGAGCATATTTTCCCATAGGAAAACTGTAATTGGAGCTGTAATTTCTAACAGGCATGATAGTGTTATAGAATAAATTATAGTACCTAAAATTTTTTATCGTAATGCAAAACACTAAAATTTCACTCCATATATTAAAATATGCACTTTCTGGTATTTATTATATGTCTAATAATATATAAAGGCTGAATATGATAAAATATACCCCCAATTGTATATAGTTACATTTTTATTTTTAAATTTTTATCAAATTGTTATACATATAAAATAGTGCAGTCATTTTGTGTAATGTCTGATGAGTTAGTTTTAATAACTATGTATAACCACATAAGCACTACCTTATTCGAGATATACAATACTTTAATTAATCCAAATATTTTTGTCAACTCTTTTACCTTCCCCAACCCCAGGTAAACACTGATCTACTCTTTGTCACTGTAAATTCATTTTGTTTGTTCTAAAATTTTATATACAAAATTTTTTATAAACAGATGCATCCTTTGGGTCTGACATCATTTTTTTACTAAGATGACATCTATGGTCTCATTTATGGTTTCATCTATTTTTTGCGTGTATCAGGTTTTTATTCATTTTTATTACTAAGTATATACCATAATTTGTTTATACATTTAATGTTGATGACTATTTAGTTGTTTCAGTTTTTGGCTATTATGGATAAACCTTCTGTGCATACTGTGTACAAGACCGTGTAGACATATGTTTTTTATTTCTCTTGAGAAATAATTAGGAGTGTATTTACTGGATCTTATGATAAGTGTATGTTAGAAAACTGTAAAAAGTTGATAAACTGTTTTTCAAAGCGACTGTATGGGGATTTCACTTTCTTTATATTGTTACTAATGTTTGATATTGTTGGTTTTTTTTGTTTGTTTTGTTTTGTTTTGTTTTTAGACATAGTGGGGAGTGTGTTACAGTACTTCATTGTGTTCTTAATTTATTTCCCTGAAGACTTACAATGTGGAATTTAAGTGCTTGTTGGAAATTTGTTTATTATCTTTTGGAAATTGATTGTTCAAATCTTGCACCAATTTTAAAATTTTATTTTCTCATTATAAAATTATAAACTTTATATATTCTGGATATTAGATATATAAGTAGAAGCATATATGTGTGTGTATGTGCATGTGCATGTGCATGTATGTATGTATTTGCTGTTTTCTTTTAGTTTGTAACTTACTTGGGGTCCTGTTTATCATTTTTCTGAATTTTTATATTTTTTAAAAAATGTATAGTTGCAGTCTTTTGTGTTCTATCTAAAAATTGTTTGTGATTTTAAGGCCATAATGGAGTAGTTCTATGTTTTCTTCTAATTTGTTTTATAGTTTTAAACTTTGTAATTAGGTCTAATATCCACTTTAAGTAAACTTTTGGTGATTATAATTTAATTTTGCTTGCCTTTTATTTTCTAGGATGTTGTCTTTATATATTCCAACTTCACTTTATAAAGAGTGTTTAGGTTTGAACTAATCAGCCTACTTGCTTTTTCTAACAATAAGTTTGTCTATAGCAGAAGAAAGATTTCAGTGCCTTTTTAATGTCCACAGAGCTGGATATTTTACAGCTCTCCATATGATAAGTGCTTATCATAAACACATGAAAATTCTGGCAACAAAGACTATGTGATAAACATATTTTCCTTTTTTTACACATAAAAAGCATTATGTAATTAAAGATCTGATCTCTTTCCCACATCTAATTTTTCAGAGTGTAGATGCCTCTACTTCATATGACTAGAATCAGGCCAAATGAAGATGGCATACAAATGAAAATCTAGAAATTATTTCAAAATTACTATTCCTCAGCTTTCTTTGCAATTGAGAAGCAATGCTTAGATAAGTTCTCTTAGAGTACATTGAATTCAATCAGAATTGTGTCAATGCAATTGTAAGACATTGATAGAAAGTTTTTTGAGTAAGTTTAAACTTAGCATTATAGATTGTTGACTTTGTAAGTGGTGCTACCCACATGGATCCACAGACTTTAATGAGGCAATTAAAAGTTAAAAAGTTAACAAAATGTTTGACAAAATGACATTTATCGAGAAAGGAAGATTCTGTTTGCTGAGTATCCACTTATAGAGAAAAATTCTTTAGTTTGAGTGAGTAAGATGTATTTTTTAAATTACAAACTAAGGAATCATTTGCAAAACACCTTTTCCATGTAGTTTTTCAGTGTAATAATACATCATTCTAAGAATATGACTAAGTTATAATCCTCTGGAACATGGACCATATTGGAAGTCTTCTATGATTAATGCTGAGAATACCACTTTTTACTTAAAAACCACACTAGCAATCATTTTTCCCTTGCTCAATACTTCAGTATCTTCTGAATATATGATCTAGTTGTATTTCTCAGCAACATGTCATAAAATTCTAACCACAAGTGTTGTGGACATTGTGCAATGTTCTTAAAAAGTAACTATTGTAATATGTATATCGAGAGGGGAAAAAAAAGGAATTTTTATTATCTACTCTAGTTTTATATGCAAAAGAGAGAAGTTGTGAAGATCTGTCAATAATGTGTCCAATTTGATACCATTACATAATTAAATAATCTAAGTCAAACATGCAATTGCACAGTGGCTGAATGCACTGAATATATTAATCACATATAATCATCTTCTTTGCTTTATCTATAGTTTAAAGATAGAGCCAAGGGTTTTACTTTCTGAATCTATAGGTCTAACATTGCCCTTTGCAAGTTTAGGCTTCCGGAAGATTGAAATTCTTTTCTGCAGATCTTACGGTAAGCAAACACAAGTATAGGTAATTTATGTTTTGCAGCAATTCATTTTATTCTGTTCATATACATACTTCAGCCTTATTTTTTCCTCTGTAATATTTTGTTGTTCTAATTTGCATAAGAAATAAAATTTAATGTATTTTTCTGTCTTTCTACTTATTAATAAATCAAATTTTAGTCTCTTACTAATATTTCAATTTGAAATTTGAAGTATTCCCTAGTGTATAAATGGAAAAAAACTTTAATATAGCCGTTAATCATCAGAGTTAAAGATAAAATTTGTAAATTTAATGTAACCTTAAAGCCTAATAACATTTTTTATTTATTAGATATTGATACAAAGACTAGAACTTTGCTAATTACTTTACATACATTATCTCATTTAATATTCACAAAATTTCCTCAAGATGGGTATTTCTCCCATTTTATAGGTAAGTTTTAAGTGTTTTCAAATAATTTTTAATTAATTGTTTTAAGTCAATTGTCTTAAGTTACACAGTTATTCAGTTTATATTCAGGACACTATTAAAAAACATTTTCTTGAACATTATATTACATTAATTCCACAACTATAGAGAATTATAATTGTACATACTTTAACTTTTTTAAGTACAGAAATATGAATATTGATATTATTTTCTTCAAACAAATAAGGATAAAGTTATCCTTCTTTATTATCTTTGTGCTGAAATGGGGAATTTTTAACAGAAATACAAAAACTAAAGTTTTACTCCAAAAAAAGTGTTAAACCACATGACAGTTGTAAGTAATAAGAGTTGATGCCTAATATAAAAAGGCAAAGGGTATAATCTCTGACAACTGTGAAATTCTGTTCTCAGTATTTAAAAGAAAGAGTCAGATTTGACTCCAAAGGAGGAATTTTATGGGGTGGATCTTAAAGGATCTTGAAAATTGTTTGCATAGTAAACCAGATTAATTTTTCCAGAGGAATCTAAACAAAAACACAGAAAAAGGATGCTTATCCATCACAAATTAGAAGAGAAAGAAACACATGTGTACCAATTGGTTGACAAGATAACATTAGATTTCACAGCGTTATTGTTTATATTAGGTTTGCTGTATAACATATTTCTAAATAATCTTGTAAGAAAGTTGGCTAAATTCCTAAACACAGAGCAGTCATGCTACAGAGGTACAGTGCTAAAAAACCCATGTATAGCATGTCGGCCTTAAGGAGAACTATCAACAGGCATCAGACATTGCTCATGTGACCTATATCATTGTTTGCAGAAGTCAGCAACCTGGCAATAAAAGATATGGATCATAGCTCCAATGATACTTTAGCATAGTGTTTGGTCAGTAGCCTCTAAAAATACTGATAAAAACAATAAGGCTCATGTTTATTTTCATGATTGAAAGCAAAAAATAATCAAAGAACTAACAGGAGAAAAAAATCATAGCATAATAAAATTTTTCAGCAAAGTTAAAATTATAAAAAAAAAGTTTACTCTTATGAGGAAAAAATGGTAACAGTGCATTAAAGAAAATATGCATTTTTGTGTGTTTTTGAAAATGTTAAAGATACATATTATCTATTTCCATGTACAGTCACAGTTTTTACTTTTTATATTACCTTAAATTTATAGACATTATTACATGTATGTCACAGAATATTTACTTAAGTAATTAGATTTCCATATCTTACCACAAGATCCTTTTAGAGTGTAGTTCAATTTATGTGAAAATAAATCCCTATAGAATAACACGATTTTAAAAACTAGTGGGAAAAAAACTGTTAGTGTAAACTTATTTATTACAAGTTCGAATTTCAGTAAAGGGATTTAAACTACAGGGAAAATTTAAGTAATATAGAAATTTTCAAAATCAACTACATTTTGGAAGTAAATAGCAGATAAAAACATGCAAAATTTTGCAGATCTATCCAAATTGAAATTTCAGCCAGAAGTAAACTGATGGTACCTCAGAATCCCAGAAAGTCACAGGAATTAGTTTATTAAATAAAAGGTAAATGTGGAGCTGAAAGTAGAATTGAAGTACCCCGAATCTTTTTGTACTGACCGGTAATTCCAACTCTTGCTCATGCAGAATACTGTATATTTCATTTATTGGGTGGCTGAAACTGTAAGAGTGGACTCCAAGATTCAAGCTCTCTGTGAGTGGAAATTTATTAAAAATAGTGCGATTAAGTGAAAGGCTATATACCTAACAGTGAGAGTTCCAGCAGTTTTACAGCTCTTAAACTCTGCCAATGTGACCATTAGGCTTAATCAATCAGAATTCAATCAGAGAAGCTATTCATCCAGTATATATGACAACTGAGTCAAGTTTACTCTTCAAGTCCAAGGCCCATCTATTGATACCTCTTCTTTCTCCTGGTGGCTCACTTGTAATGGCCGCATCAAAGGTTTCTTGTATTCTGGTTTAGGTTGGGTTAGTTGAATTAGCATTCCAGATAGGAGGTTAGAAGGAGGGAAGAGAGGAAGGTTGAGGTTCATATTTTCTTGTTCCCTCTCTGGAGAAGAATTCCTGTATGGCGGCTTCATGGCCTGTCTCCACAACTCTTTCTGATAGTAGTTCGCTACCATTCCACTCCCTCCTATTTTTAGGCCAAAGATGGTAACAGTTTGCCCGTTTGTAAGCTCCAGGTTAATGCAGAGTCCTTTGGGTAGTGCAATCACACTTTTAAATATCTCCTTAATAATAAACTTCATTAAATGTATAATACCTGTTTCCTGATCTGTTTCACCAATAAACTATTACTTCTCTCTCCAAACAAATAATTGAGATGAACATATAGTTAACTTATTTTTATGATTTAAAAAAAATATTAACTGTATTTAAAGCTCCATTTTGTCTCTAAGACCATACCTAGGTATTTATCACAGGTTTTGATATTCAGTATTTGGCAATTTTCTAAGTAGTCTGAAATTTTGTTTTATTTCTTCCTCTTTCTAAGAGCTTTTATGACTATTTTGTAAAAATAGGCATATAAACAAAAACAGAATTTTTAAAGAAACTTTAAAATATACAATATTATTTTTGATATAATTGTCTTTCGTTGGGATTGATGAATGCAACATATGAAGTTGTCTTTGATTAATTTCATTGAGGGTTTTATTTTGGACTTATATGACCAGTTTATATAAATACGCCATGGATAATGAATATTTAAAAATTATAGATACAGTCTCTTTGAAGCATGTTAGCTTTTTGAAGAAAAATAACATAGAGCTAAAAAGTGAATAGACAACAAAATAAGACCATTAGAGAAATCCAAAGGTAGTCAGAGATGTGTGTAGGTGTGTGTGTGTGCATGAGAGAGAGAGAAAGAGAGAGAGAGGAGTCTGAGGTTTATTGACTGTGGTGTCAAACAGCGTAGATTTAAAATTCAAACCCTGACTCTGATACTTACCTGCTATGCTAACCATTTACCTGTTTTAGGTTTTAGTTTGTAAGCAGATAAAATGGATATATCAACTGTTTCATATCAGAGAATTACTGTAACATAATCCATGCAAAATGCCTAGAACAGAGCTTAACACTGATTATAAACGAAACAGATGTTTTCTAATAATATATTTTACTCTGATATTTTATGTCATGTATTTTTTAATATATTTTGATCTGTCAATGACTAAATGTAATATTTTGAGTTTTGCACTAAATTTGATATTTAATAATTCTATTAGTTTCCCAGGACTGATATAACAGTGTACCACGTACAACCAGTATACCACAGGAATGTATTCTCTCACAGTTCTGGAGGACAGAAGTCTGAAATGAAGATCAGCAAAGCCATGGTCACTGAAAGTCTCTAGGGGTGGATTCCTACTTGCTCTCCCAGCTTTTGGTAGCCCCAGGTGTTTCTTGGTTTTTGACAGCATAACTCTGATCTCTGTCCCTGTCTTCATATGACCACCTTTCTTCTGTGTGTCTTGTGTCTGTGCTGCTTCTCCTCTTATAAGGATACCAGGCAATATTAGAGCCCACTCTAATTCAGCACGTCCTCACTTTAACTTGATATAATCTGCAAAGATACTATTTCTCAATGAGGTCACATTCACAGATACTGGGGGTTAGAATGTCACCATATCTTTTTAGGGTGAAAGAATTCAACCCATAACTGTAAAATATGTTATTTTTCATTTCTAACAAATTTTAATCTCTGTATTTTGATGCTTTCTTAATTGGAGTATAATAAGCTTTCCAAAGTTCTAATCTACATACAATATGACTAAATGTATGTTTTAACTTTGAACTAATTATCATATTTTACACTCAAGCTAATCATCTGATAGAAAATTTATACTGATGTTCAAAATACGCCAGATAATCTTATTCATTTTATATATCAAAAAGTAATAAAGTGCTAAAACAAACTAAAAACATCCTCATGATGAGAATTCCAAAAGGACACATAAACCAAATTAAAGAGCTACAAATGGCCAAAAAAAAATGGAGTTAAAAAAAAGGTAGTATTGGATTAGAACACAAAATATAATATAAATATTTACCAGTGGAGTGTCTACTGACATGAGTAAATGATTGAATAAACAAATAAATGAGGCAAAAAAGACAGGTCTCTTTTTGAGAAAAATTGATGATTTCTGAAAAAAGTATAAACTTCAACTAATATAATGAATCAATATGTTATTAATTGTGACAAATGTGACATACTAATATAAGATGTTAATAATAAGGAAAGCTCAGTGGATGGTGTATAGAAATTCTCTGGATTATCTTGATGTTAAGTAGCTAGTCAGACATGAGTGACAGGGGAACAAAGGAATGGAGACCCAGCCTAGGGACTGCCTAAGAACACCTTATTGGTATTTAGAGAAACTTTCCTGCATCCTGGGAGACAAAGGAACAAAAGATAGGAGGGCCATAATCTATAGCTGGTTTAATCCTGCCACAGACACGTGTGCAGAAGGTATTACCATAATCTGTCCACAATTTCAGCCTCATTACACCATCATTATAATACCTTGTTTATGCCCAGAAGTTTATAAATCTAATTATAACAGACTGAATTCTGGGTAAGCACATGTGCACTAGGCAAAGTTAAATAGCAGCCAACCGTCAATCAAAATGACCTCAGATGCCAATCGCCTAGGACCGCCTTTGTAACCACCCATTATGGCCAGTAATATAACACAGACCTCCCGCTCCCTGGGGGGTATAGCCCTCTATATTCCCTGGCTGTAAACCGACCCCCACGTGGTGCGTATCCTCTTTTCTACATGGTTAGCCAGTTACGTTTGACCTGTCTTCTACCTCAGAATGTGCCTTTAATAAATAATACCTCTCTTAATTGTCACTAAGTGGAAATTCATTTCTTCATCAGTGATGAGGACTGAGAGGCATGTGTTACCGGCACTCTGATCACAACGGTAACATTGACAATCATTCTGTAAATCTAAAACTATGCTAAAGAAAAAATTATAAAAAAAAAAACCTAAAGAGAAACCACTCTAAAGATATCTGAATATTTACATAAATCAAGTTATAAGTGTAAAAGAAAGATAATTTCTAGTTAGAAGACATATGAGTATTAACTAGCGACTAAAAATAAATTAAAAAAGGAAATTTAAAATGGCCACTTTTAAATATATTCTGCCTATTAAAAATCTAGCATAGTCACTGATTATGTAAAGATGTCACCAAATAGTTCTAATAAAAGATATATTCAAAACTAATTGTCAAATATAGTATTAGAAAGTTAGTTTCAATATCTTTTCCTCTTGTTTTATTCCTTGTTTCTCTTTATTAGTTTCCATTTGTGAATAATTTTAAATTTTAGAAGGAAATAAGTACTGTGATCATTTCCAGAATTCTGTGAGAAAGATTACAGTCAGAAATATTCTTAAATTTCACTCATATCTATTCCACAGAAAAGTCAGGAATTACTTAGTTCCTGATTTCTGTCTATTCTATTTATTTTATTTTTTCTGTTTTTCTCTTAATCTACTTCAAAGGGAAAAATTCTAGGATTGCACTCAATTAAAGTGTAAACAGGCCTATATTTTAGAAAGTTTTAGCATAAGCATTATAAATTGTTGTACTTATTTCGAATTTTTCTTTGTTAAAGCAACTAATTTCAAGGCTTTCTATGAATGAGCTATCTAATCGACACAATGCTCTTCATTAACTTAAAAATAAATTAGAGGGAAGGGAACTGGTAGAGAAGCAAAATCGCTTGCCAAAAATGTTTCAAAAATGAATACCAACCCAAAATTAGATGGCTGCACAGCTCTTTCAGTGATAAAGTTAGGTCAAGTAAAGAAAATAAATATCCCTTGTTCTTCTTGTTTTAAATAAAATCCATGCAAAATGTACACCCACCCTAAATATAAAAACTGGGCAGAACAGTACTTGTTATCAACCTTTATAACTAATGAGTTCATGAAGTTTCCTTCTGTGCATTTGCAATTCCTTTTCAATTCTAATGTAACATGCTTTTTTTTTTTTTTTTTTTAGTGTCTATGATCTTCCCTTTATAAAAATTTCATTTTAGGGCATTTTAAGAAGATCATGTTTGATTTTCTATAGGCAGAGGCCTTGATAAGAGGATTAAATAGTCTAATTTGGAATAGGTGAATGTTTTAGTCATTTCGAACATTTGTTCAATAATTTGCCAGGACACATTTCCACTCACTTTGAAAGTGAGTTGGGCTGTGAAGTTGAAACTTCCAGTGGGCAGCCTATTGGCGTTTTTGTGGTTGTGACCTTTAAACCAACCATATGAGAGGGTATGGAGCATAAAGATTGCCGTGAAATAAGTGTAAAACACTATCTGTGTTGCCCATGTTGTAGCCACCAGCCCCCAATAGACACATGGACCACCAGAAATCAGTGAGTTATAGGAAACACACTCTTTATTCAGCCAGCTTTATTCTGCCAGGAGTACGCAGACTCCAAATCAAGCAGCCCTGAAATGTAGAAGTACAGAGTTTTTAAGCCCTAAACACCCATTCTTCATCCTGTTTGAACACATAAGTCTATTTTCCTTCTTTTTACTAACTGTCAACCCATAGGTAAGTTGTGCAAGCGGGGCTACAGAAGCAGAAAGCTTATTGTTAGAGCATTATGTTCCCATGGGCGATAGCCAAGCAGTAATTTTTCAGCCAGCACAACCAAAATATGTTTTTGTCTCTTTATTTTTCTAAAATGATATTAATCCAATCAGGAATTTCCATGCAAAATGATACATTCATTATTTTATATATTATATATAATTTCAAGGAATTACTTACGTCACTATTGGGGCTGATTGGAGTTCGGTGTCGCTCCAATGGCAGGGGGTAGGGAGAGAACAATGGCACAGATGTATAGTCAGCATTTCTCCTTGGTTCTTCTTCAAATGACATAGTGAAGAATCACAGATCATTGAGATTTAACAGTTTTATTAAAAGTATATTTTAGAAAGACAAAGAATGCCCCAAGGAGGAACATGATCCCAGCACTGTAACCAACACAAAGGGGCAGAAATGCCTACAAAAGGGCAAAGCGGTCATAAAAGGCTACCCAAAAGAGAGAGAACCCAGAGAAGTAAAAAGGGAGGGGAGCCCAGAAGGGCAAAAGAGTACTCAGAAATGGGCATGTCTGCCTTATATTTGGGCCATAAGGGGTGGTTCCAAAGGTGTTCCTAGCTTATTAGCAAGTGAGGAAATTTTGATTGACATCTGGCTGCTATATAACTTTGCCTATCGTGCATGTGCTTACCTAGAATTCAGTGTTATATTAGATTCATGAACTTCCAGGCATAAACATAGTATTATAATGAAGCAAAAATGTAGGCAAATTAGGGTAGTATGCAGGCGTCTGTTTGTGTGTAGCTGAATTAGGCCAGCTAAGACTATGACCCTCCTGTCCTTTGTCTCTGGGGATGCAGGAGGGATTCTGTAACTACCAATAGGGTGTTCTTTGAGCAGTCTCTAGGCTGGAGCCCTATTCTTTTGTTCCTTCTTATCATTCATATTTGACTAGCTACCTAACATTCATATATTTAGTTTCAGATTTAACATGAACAATATTTCTTGCATATATAAAGTCACGTGGTTAACTAATTCGGGTGTAATATCTATGAAAGTGAAAAAATAATTATTTAAATCTATGTTTATATTGCTCAGGTAATTTATCAGTGATTGGTTTTAAATTAGTTATCCTTAATCTAGAATTACAAAATCCTATTATTGCTTGAATTTTACAAATAATTATTTACAATCCCTCTATATAAGACACCCTACTATCAATCAATCCTGCCATGGACTGATTACTATTGTGGAATAAAACCTATGAATGATTAGCACATACAAATATTATGACAACACAGAAAATGCCCTTTAATTAAATTGCCAATAATGTCGACTACTTATGATCTTCTGGAGGAGTTGGATTTTAGATTAGTATTTAAAGAGATAAAACTGATTTAGTTAAACCAAGGTAAACTGCTACAGGATGCCCTTTTATTTAATCTATCATGATGCCTAAGACAATGAATCCTGCAGTATTTTACATGGAGAAAGGCCTGCACATTTCATGGGAAGCTTATGTTATTTTATTTCTAGGGTTAATTTGTGCACTAGGATCCTGGAGTACTGGGGAAAGCTGGTTGATAGAGCTTTAAAGGCTTTAAAATCTATTAAATTGATATGGAAATTTGGGGTGAATATTTTGAGAAATAGGTAATGGAGGTCACTTTACAAAAGAAGTGCAAAATGAATCTTCAGCTTCTGCCTATTGATAGGATGAGTTCAAGCCCACAATGTGTGGCTTGACTTCTCTGTCTCTCTGAAGAAAGCAAGGAGACCTCTGCTATGTACCCCAACTCTACTTTCATTGATGCTCTAACCAATCCTCTGGCTAAAATGTGTCAGCCAGAGATTTTGTAATCTCACAGACCTAGGTTTGCATACTTTGTATATACTTACTACCTAAAGGAATGTAAGTGATTTTCTTAACATCCCAAACTTCATTTATTTTTGCTATTTTTTAATCTACAAATTATGGTTTTATCATGTTCAACTCATGTGATTGCCATAAACACTAAATGTAATCATATAAG
>NW_011888807.1:2330917-2332611 GCF_000151845.1 Pteropus vampyrus
ATTATAAGGAGTTAAAAGACAAAAACATTTAGAATAGTACACAGAAAATAAGTTCAAGGATATTATATATTATAAAAATATGTACAGTGTAATGACTACTAATAAAAGAAACATACCTGTATGAACCACACATCTTAGGAAATGACTCATAACCAATATCTTAGAAAATTACCATGTTCTTGCTCCAAATCCTACCCTCTTCCTTTCTTCCAAGAGCTAATAACTATTCTGAATACTGTTTCTCATTTGTGTGCTTTTCTTTGTAATTTTACCATGCACATACGTATCCATCATGTGGTATATATAAATAATATTTTATTTAATTGATCACATGTTTAAAATTTTATACATGAACTCATAAAGAATGTTCAAGGGAAGTTCAACTGGATTGGGGAAGCTCTATGCTTATCTTCAAGAGCCCTTGGAAATCGAACTTTGACTTTTGATCACCAAAAGGGGAAGTGAGTTAACTGACTAATGATTTATAATTTACTTAAAGTCTAAAACTCCCCTGGCAGCACCCAAGCCCAGTTTGTTTATTGATGGCTATATATATCTGTGTTCTCCAGAGAGACAGGAAAAATTGGATTATATGTAAATGTGAATGGTTTAAACATACTGATTAAAATACAGAAATTTTCAGAGTGAATTAAAAAAAAAGAGAGACCCAATCGTATATTTTCTATCAGAAACCAATTTTAAATATAAAGACTCTGATAGATTCAGAGTAAAGAATGGGCCTTATTTAACAGTACTTAAAAGAAAGCCAGTCTATAATAATTTCAGACAGAGCAGATTTCAGAACAAGGAAGATTAAGAATAAAAAAGGGGCATTAAATAATCAATTATTCAAGAAGATATAAAAATACTAAATGTACATAAATTGAGCAACAGTGTCTCATTTATAAGACATTAGGACATAATTCTTTCAGCGGTATCAGTTTTGACATATATTAAATGTGACTCAAATACAATAAGTGGAAGGGAATCTAATACTTAAAAGTATACATAATTACTACAAAATTTAAAAACTTGAAAACTCTAATTAAAAATAAAATATTAACATTATAAATATACCTAGATACATTCTTTTTCTACTTAAATCATCCAAACAATTGACTTTATTTAAAAAAAAAAAAAGGGAGGGTTTCATGATCTCTTGGCTAGATTCCATAGTTATATTACATTTATCAGCCAAAGTTAAAGTTATATAGAGAATTCATAGATGTATTATCATTGCTACACTTAGGATTTAAGATAATTACTTTTTTGCCTTGCTTCTTTCTACAGGATAAATTTATTGAATACTGCAACCAAAAAAGACGAGAAATAAGTTTTTGTTCTGTATTGTCCTAGAGCAATGACAATCAGCTGGTGAACAGCTTGCCTAATGAGGCAGTTACGATGCTCAGAAGATTTCTTCAAATCAAGGTTATTTGAGCTTTTCAAAAAAACTCACAGTCTCTTTTTCATGCACTCAGGGCATGTGGCCATGGAATATTACAATTTAACATAATCTCATTCTATTCTTCAAATTATTTATATATATATGTATATAAAGTTTTTTTAGGATTTGAGATGTAGCAAACATTTTCTAACTTACAAAATGAGAAAAAAAAGAAAGCTCTTCTACTTTAAAATCAAACATCTTTGCATTCACTTTTATATTAGAAGTGGTACTCTGATAAGTATTC
>NW_011888807.1:2332661-2334955 GCF_000151845.1 Pteropus vampyrus
ATTATCATTGCTACAGTTAGGATTTAAGATAATTACTTTTTTGCCTTGCTTCTTTCTACAGGATAAATTTATTGAATACTGCAACCAAAAAAGACGAGAAATAAGTTCTTGTTCTGTATTGTCCTAGAGCAATGACAATCAGCTGGTGAACAGCTTGCCTAATGAGGCAGTTACGATGCTCAGAAGATTTCTTCAAATCAAGGTTATTTGAGCTTTTCAAAAAAACTCACAGTCTCTTTTTCATGCACTCAGGGCATGTGGCCATGGAATATTACAATTTAACATAATCTCATTCTATTCTTCAAATTATTTATATATATATATGTATATAAAGTTTTTTTAGGATTTGAGATGTAGCAAACATTTTCTAACTTACAAAATGAGAAAAAAAAGAAAGCTCTTCTACTTTAAAATCAAACATCTTTGCATTCACTTTTATATTAGAAGTGGTACTCTGATAAGTATTCGAAGTAAATACTAAACAATTGTTCTATCAAAGAGTTACTTCTATTTAGACCACTCATACTGGCAATAATCATCCCATTACATGCACACTTCATAGTGATCATGTAGAAGAGTGTTTCTTAGTGTTATCTGGGGGTCTGTTAAAAACATATCCACTTAGATTCTTTTTAGATAAGTCTATAACAGGAACTTATTCTGATGTACAGTGGAAAATTATGAAATAAAATTTATTTTTCCAATAATAATATTTATAAAATAATTTGGGAAGTTTTAAGTACCAAGATTATGCAAATTGTATAAATACAAAATGGCTGATACATAGTAGTTGTTAAATAAATGTAACTAAATTTTACATTTACAGGAAGTCAGAAGATGCCAGCAATAATGAGGAGATTCCAAAGGTCAATTTACATAGAAATAGAATTAATCCATGTAGCATATATAAAAAACCAGGCAAGAAAATTGACTAAAAGGTCACAATATTTCAAGACAAGAGCAAATAGAGAAATTATTCTTGCTTTCACTGTTCTCTAAAATTATAGATTGAAATTTAAAAGGCTAGCTGAAACATTCAAATTTACCTGTCTAAAGCAAAAGTTATCTCTGTTCAAATGTGCTTCTCCTACTGCCCTTCATTTTTCTAATAACAGTACTGCAGTAAGTGTAGAGAGAGTTAGAGTATCAAAATAACTTTTGTTGTCTCTCTTTTCTTTGCTCAACAGTTACTCAATCTACCTTCTCCATTTCTTGCCTTACTCATTTCATCCGCAAGTGGTGAGTCATTTATACTGACTTGTGTCTGAGTCCCATGCTTACGTAAATTGACTTGCCTTTTCTCTGTATATTTACATATCTCTTATCTGCAAATGCAAAACTTTTCTTTTTCACTTTTTCTGAATATTTTCAATTTATTCTAATCTTTCTGTAACTTAGGGAGGGTAAATTGTAGTTGTGCTTCGCACAACTTAATAGAATACATGGTACGTTATATAGACTGAAAAATTCATTGAATGAAGTAAAAGGTCAAACAAAAGATATACCTTATCAAATATACAAAAAATCAATAATATTCAGCTATCTTTAAATATTTATACATGGCAATGTTCACTAGAAAATAATTACTTTAAAATATAAATCAATTATTTTATAGATAACAAAAGAAATATAAGCTGGCCCAATTCTGCTGATATGTATACCGTTTTCTAATTTAGTGTATGACACTTAAAAATCGAAAATAATAGGTTTGAGAATATACAATATTTTAGTATCATAATGATTTAAAATTGCTTTTGTGGACCAATCTGAGTGTCTAATCACACGTATAACGTTTTTAGCAGAAAAAAATACAGTGTTCAAACTGAGGCAAAATCAAAAAGTTCTTCCCTTTCTTCTCCCATCCTTATTATTTTGGTGACTATTTACCACATGGGGAATAGTTTCCGTTGTATACCAAAAGCCAACACTTTCCTCTACACTTTTGCTCAAGTGAGAGACCACAAGTCTTTAGAGAAATAATTTATGCACATAAAAAGGCATATAGTGTTTAAAAATCTATAATAAAATTTGTTATAAGTAAGTACATGTGAGTATCTGATTATACCTAAATATACTTCAAAATAATTATGACAATATAATGCTATTTCAGATTATGATATTTTATAAACATTCTTAAATTACATTTTCAGACATATACTATCATTATATCTCCAAAAATTATAAATAAGAACAAAATTTTTTGATAGACATCTGTTCTTGGAAAAGAAATAAATTCATAAATATATTTATGAATGAAAAATAACTTTATAGTTTACATTAAGGTTGTTTCTTAT